>NC_061112.1:36292520-36363794 GCF_002878395.1 Capsicum annuum | reverse complement strand
TCAAAGAAAACTTCAACATTATTACTACAACCAGGAAACTCAAACTAGCATTACAATGGGCAACACAGATAGCAAGGTTCACACACCAACATGTATTGTACAATTGAGAACTCAAGAATACTACATCAAAACATCCTAACCTTATGAATTAACTCACCAAGTTGACAAACTCATTTATACTACTTAATCGAAGAGATAATACAATTCACCTAACTATCACCAAACATTATCTCTCACCACAAGAGAGTTACCCATATTCACTCACATAGATGCAATTATCACAAGAATGGGTATAAGAATCAAATTACACTCACTCTCACAAAGAATTCACAAGTTACACATGATAAACCATAGGCTTTCCCTTAGTGTAGTACCCTACTAAGATCAAAATGTTATGTCTTTGGATCAAATAGGAATTTAAGGGTTGTAATGTAGGCTAAGGGATGGGTAGGAACTATTGTAATACCCCATATTTTTCCTAGCTTAAATTCATTCCTAGAATGTTAAGGGATAGCTTCCAAAATGAATAATATTTATTCCATCTAATATTTTCAAGATTTTGACTTTTCATTATATGGAAAATTGAATAAGCTTTCCATCGATACCAAATTCTCCTAAATCAAACACTCAATGAAGGAGTTATGACATTCTTAAGTAGCTAGTGTGTCACCTGGACTCTCAGCGCATCACGGAGTTAAGAAAATTGGCAGTTGTCAAATTCCAGTGAGACTCCGCGATTCCACCGCATCGCGGAGGAGTCCTATTTCATATTTTATCAATTTTCGGGAAGCCTATTTGATAGTGGCGCATCACGCCAATGTTCAAAATGGAAAAACTATAGAGCACTACGATAGCTCAATGTAGCGGAGAAAACCTCGTTCCCACTCTTTCTTTTGCCACTGAGCCACCACGATTGTGGCACGTCGTGGTGGCCAGCCAAATCGAGATTTTCTATCATTTTTCCAGTTCCATTTTGGAGTTTAAAGAGGGCATTTTGGTCAATTCCCAAGGCCCCAATCCATCTTAAACATAATATTAATCATATTTCCAAGCATTCTTGCTTACTATTCACCATTCTCTTCAAAAGCAAAACTCTAGAAACCGAAGGCCCCTTCTTCAAGAAATCAAATTCCATCATAGATTTTCTAAGAAAGCTTTAGATTGAAGATTCCCAAGACAAGATAGTCAAAACCTCATCTTCAAGAACTCAATAAGGAATCAATATTTCAAAATTCTTCATCCAATCTTCAATCAAGATATGTGGGGTTTGAACAAGGATAATTCTTTCATCCTTGTGCCCAAAACTTTATTTTTATTACAAATTTACTGCAATTTATGAGATTTTTCATGAAATTAAAGTTGGGATTTATGCCCATTTTCATTATTTGCAATATTATGAAGTTTCCTATGATTTGGAATTTGAAATTACATGATTTTATTCATATTTCCATGCATTGTGCAGTAATTTCCAGATTTTATGATGAATTATAAGCGTTTACAATATCAAGCATGAATTTTTAGATATTTTAACATAAGATTGATGCATGAGTCATTGTTCCCTAATTAAGATATCTATTTCAAGAATATTTGTGCTATAAGCACCCTCAAATAAGATTGTCCTCAGATTATTGCTAAAGATTTTACCTTTTGGTCCTAAGCTAAGATAAAGAATTCACTTTGTTCATATAACTTGAGATTTAACCATGTGCTATTTTGAAGTGGATTTCTTCATATTTTGAGCATAAGAATGGGAGTAGTATTTAGCACCGATATGGGTAGGTTACTATGATTTCATACCCCATAACTACGTGCCAACGTACGATTCAAATTATTCCCACTTCTACGTGGATGACTCAGATTGTGATCACTTAAGATAGAAGTTCTATTCCGATGGCAAGGATATAACAGCCCTACCTAACGGGGGCCAGACGCGGGACTCCATGGATGCTCACATAGTGTATGTCGGTTAGAAGAACCTCCCAACAGATATCCCCCACTCTTCAACAGTCTATTGATTTAAAGATTTAAGATAAAAGCATATGTTTTGGAAGTTATGGTTTTAAGATTTTAAGCCCTAATATAAGGTATTTTCCAGATTTTAGAAAACTAAGCGTAAAGGCTTACAAGTTTTACACAGATTATGCTTTACAAAAAGATAAGAGTTACGAATTTTAGTTTTTGGATTTTAGACTTAGAAGTGAGTCCTTTCTACACTTAGTATGATTTAAAGACAGAGTATTAGCACATCTTTTAGAACTAAATGTTATGGCTCACTAGATTTATAAGTATGATTTGTTTCTCATGATTATTATTTCCAGTATTTACATATTCCAGCTTATGTGAGTCATTTACATTTAGCATACATTATTTTACAAATTATTATGATAATATGATGTTTTACTTATGCATTTCACTCCCATAAACTCATTACATCCTCAAAGTACAGATCCACATGTATGTTTATGTGAAACATTGTCTCATAATGTAGGTATCAGTTCAGTTGTAGCATGCATACCATATTCAGACAACTTGCAGATTCTAGCTAGTAGATGATGAGTACTCCTATTTTGGGGACTTAAGTTAGATGTTATTTATGTATTTTATTCTCTCTTGTATTGATTAGTGATAGTTGGAGTCACATTCCAGCTATCTATAGTCAGTATAGTAGAGGCTTCATGGATTTCAGTTAGAGTCAGTTATGTATTTTTAGTCCTTCTTTCAGACTTTATCAGAATGTAAAAGTTATATCAGTATTGTATTTTCTCATATTCTACCATTATTATGTTTCCGTGCTTTAAACTCAGTCATTTTATACATATTATTGAGCTGCTTATGAGTTATGCCAGTAGAAGGGTTGGCTTAGGATCACGTGTGGTCCTAAGCACCGTGTGACGTCTCGGGATAGATTTTTGAGGCATTACAACTATTTAGACCAAGAATAGTGAATATCTTCTCTAAGATCTTTAATACATCATATGAATATTGAGCTCTCAATATTTACAACCAATTTCCACCACTTCTATATACACACATCTTTTGTTGTGCCCCTTCTCATTAAGCTCATTCACAAATACATAGTAGGGAGTATGCTCTATCATATATTCTTAGATATTTATGCACTTTTCTTTCTTTTCACGATGCAAATCCCCATCACAACTTATCACTATTTCAACACCAAAAGCTAATACCTTAAGGCTTCACTTTTACCTTTTCCTTTTTATTTTTCTTACTTCTCATTAATTTTATACTAAAGAGCTTAGGAACTTTGGATGAAATTAAGGTTAATAAAGGAAGGAGTACATGCTACATATGAGGCTACCAAAGAACACATGCTAAAGGCTTAATGGTGCTAACTAAGATTATGCATAAGGGTAGATAAAATAGGGTAATTCATCACTATCAAATAAAATGCCTATATCATCTCCTGAACTCACACTCTTTGTTTTGCATTTCAAACACACTAGGCTAGTTCAAGACATCACATGCCTCAAGGAATATATAGAACCCCACTCACATATGGAACATGCTCAATTCAAGTAGGATCATCATAGAGCTCAACGAAATAATAGCATGAATTCAGTATTAAGCCAACAACGTACAAGAGTCATAAACTAAAGTCTGGGAGTCTCAAAAGTAGAATTCAATTTCTCATTATCCATAGAATTTATCACCCAAAATGGAGTAGAATTCAATTTCTCACTATCCACATGAACAAGAGCACCCCAATCATGAAATTCAAAAGAAAATCCATAAACTTGAATTTAGAAATAGGGATTCTTGGGCTTCATGGACGAGAGGAATCCATGAATGAACACTATGCATACCTTATTTCGTGATTTTATGAAGATTGAAGGTGAAACCTTCTTGAATTTAAATCCTCAATAGAAACCCTAGCTTGTTCTTGAGAGAAACTAGTATCTTTTGGGTGAAGAATAGCTAAATCACGTGTTATTGGGTTTAAATAGGGATAGAAAATTGACCCTTTTAAACCTTGCATACGTCTTTTAAAATTGTAAAAATTTCACGAACTGGACCTTTAGCGCTATGCGGTGCTATCGTTCCGTGTCACTGGATTTTAATAATTGGGAAATTGAGGGATGGCACGACGTGGGGCCATCGTATTGCCACTTCCTTTGTGACCTGGAACTTTGGCGCGACGCAGGGAAAATTGCACTGAGACACTGGAAAATAGACAACACACACAAACAACATGCTTTTACACACAAAACCCACTTGCATCATTTAAGAACACATAGCAACAACAAGAACATCCTACCTATGCTGACATAAAAATTTAAAAGTACTCCTAAAAACAAAAAGAAAACTGGGTTCAAACCGCGCCCCTATGAAAAAAAACTGAAAAGAACAACCATGGGGAGGATGAAGTGTGCACTTACTAAACTAACTTAAATAAACTAAGAACTAAAAAGAAAAATCTTTCTGTAATTTACTCAAAAACTCGAAAAACAACTAAGAGTTAAAACCTTACAACATTACTTTATCCAAAACCATGAGAATTCCCCACCCCATAATTAAAAACCTATTTTTTCCCCAAAATTAACTTAAAAGTAATGATAGAAATACTTCATGAGGACTAACATCACCAAGGTCTATAGGCCCCACACTTAGTCTTTTCCATGATCCTTAGCTTAGGTCTCCGATACTCAGACTTCTTATCATCCTGTGACTCAACAAAAACAAACACTACGTGAAGTAAAATCTGAAAATACAGAAAATAAAATACCTACCTTAACCTAGATTACCTCCCAAGAAGCGGCACGACCCAACATCACTAAAACTTAGCCAAATTTCTTCAACTTCTTTCTCATACTCGAAGGCCATCTTCTTACTTATTTTGACCTCTTGAGCGTATACCCTAAAGGTCAATGGCTTTCTCAACAACAACCTTTTTAGGCTCATCAATCCTCATCCTTTTGGGCTTAGGTGGTGTCTTGGATAACTCAATGAGAAAGTTCAAAGAGGTTTTTAGTGAATTGGACTTCCCCGCCCTATACTTATCCACTTCTAGCACTATAATAACACACAAGTCATTATAGTAGAAAGTTATATTGAGTGTTTTAAACACTTTGAAAACCACCTCATCATCATCCAATCTCATTTTGAGTGAGCCCTCTTTTGTATGCATCAATGCTCCTCCCATTGCTAAGAATAGACGTCCTATGATGATAGAAATCCTTTCATTTGCATCATAGTTAGGAACAATAAAATCAATAGGGATGATAAACTTATCGACCTTGATGAGCACTTCCTTAATGATTCCTTTGGGATGGGTTTTGGTTCAGTCTGCCATCTAGAGCACCACAAATCATGTTATTAGCTTTTCTAAACCCGGAGTTGTGAAAATCGATAAGGGTATCAAGTTGATACTTTTCTCTAAATCACTCAAAGCACAAACCACATCATTATCACTAATTTGTATAGGGAGGGTAAAACTCCCTAGGTCCTTTAGATTTTTGGGAATTTTTCTCATCACCATAGAACTGAACTCTTTAATAAGTGCCACAATATAAAAATCCTACAACTTTATATTATTAGTTACCACATTTTTCAAGTACATAGCACACTTGGACATTTCCTGCAAAACATCTAAAAGAGGAAGGTTAATATGAAGCTCTCTGAATGTGTCAAAGAACTTCTTGAAGCATACATCCTCCTTGGATTTCTTGAGCCTTTGCGGGAAGGATAGTGGTGGTCTCTCATTCACAGGTACAACTTTAGTTTTTAGGTACTCAGACATCCCCAAATTATCAGTAACTTTGTTTGTAACCTAGTATGGTACCAAATCTACATCTACTCCTTATTTTCCTTAGGAGTTCTGTCACTAATCACATTCCTACTCCTCAAAGTTATTTCCATAACTTTCTTTAGAGGTTCATTATAACTTGGAAAACCACTAAAGTCTTGGTATTTTATGTTTGTGCTAGTTTCCCCAACTGCTTCTCTAAATGATTTTGTGTAATTTGCTGATTTTTTATATCAGCTACCATTTTCTATTAATTATCCTTGATCTATTTTGAGGTCTCCTCAATATTACTAGCGTGTGTATTGTGTTACGGCTGATAAAGTTGTTGATGCTGATTATTGCCCCAAGAATAATTGGGTTGAGTCTGTCACTTTTATTTGTAGCAATTGTCGACTTTTGTTTATTTTCCACAAAGTTTATAGACTCCAAATTTTGTACCACACAAAACTGCATAGTTCCTATTGTTTTCATATATCTCACACTATGTTGGATTCTATTGTACCACATTCACCTATTTTGAGTCTGTTGCACACCTAATTTGCTGAATTGAGTTGTCATTTGATTCTGCATAGTGTACAATTGGGTGGCTAAGTATATGATACTATCAACTTCAATCATGCCTACAACCTTTTTCACTAAGATTCTAGACAAATCACTATGCCAATCATGATTTCCTTGAGTAATGCGGTTCAACAAGGTATAAAGATCATCATAAGTTTTCTCTAGTGCTCAACCACCTATAATTGAATCTAGCCAAATTTTTGTGTTATAGTCATGGGGTTCAACAAAGACATGAGCTAATACCTCATTAGACTGTTGATGATATGTACATCCCCAAACAAGAGACATAAATCTCTCCCAAGCATGATACAGGTTCTCATCTGACTTTTTCTTGAAGCTCAAAATCTCATTGTATAGTCTCACAGTCTTGCTGGGTGAAAATAAATGGATAAGGAATTTTTATGCTAAGTCATCCCATGTAGTGATAGAACTTTCTGGTTCTGTGTCCAACCACTTCTTAGCTTTCACAAAAATGAAAAGAGGAACAGCATCAGGCTCATTTAATCTATGGATACTCTTATGGGTATGAATGTGTCACTGATCTCCAAAAAAAGTTGCAAGTAAATTGATCTTCACATGACAATCCCACTTTCAACTAAAATCTGCCTCCTGCAGCGGGTCTTTTGATGATAGAGGTAGCATAAGTCGCAAGTAGGATTGCCACTTTGTGAACAGTCCAGTGGGATGATGGATCTTTAGTCATAGGTTTAGGATGATTTTCTTCCTCTTGAATTTGTGGGATTCTGTAGAGAAGTATTGTCTCTCTCCTTTGTTGGTGTAATCCCTTGCTCCAATTCTAGGTATGATTCAACCAACTCCCTATCCCTTTCTAGCTTACTTACTGATTAAATCTATGCCTACAAATCAAGAAGCTAAGATCAAGTGAGTAGCATAGATCAAATAAAAAATAAAAACTTAAACTAAAGCAGTTGCCAATTACAAGTCCCGGCAACAGCACCAAAAACTTGTTGTGCCCAAGCACATACAAGTGTACGTGGTCCACCCAGGTAATATAGTGGTTTAAAGAAAGACAAGTATCTATCCCACAGGTACTAGTGTTAATAAACTATCCAATTCTACTTCAACCATTAAAATCAATCAAGTTCTAAAGTAACCATAAGAGTGTGAAAGTTATAACTAAACGTAAACTAAACAATGATGTAAAGTAAAGGTTATTGGACAATAATGGGTAAATCCCAAGGCTAAAGAACTAAAAACAATCATACTCTATTATATAACTTTATTTTTTAGGTTAATTATCTTGGTTGTTGTTCCCGGGGTTAATCTTGTGACTATGGACTTTCG
This sequence comes from Capsicum annuum, assembly GCF_002878395.1. Classification (NCBI taxonomy): domain Eukaryota; kingdom Viridiplantae; phylum Streptophyta; class Magnoliopsida; order Solanales; family Solanaceae; genus Capsicum; species Capsicum annuum. The sequence goes on along the minus strand of NC_061112.1, from coordinate 36,356,164 downwards.
AACCTCTAATTAACTATCTAACTTAGACCCACAACTATATCATTGAGTAGGGATATGAGAAGTAGGTTAAATGCATTTATATTCAACCCGTGTATGAACCAAATAGGGTTTATTAGGTATATTTCTATCTTAAACTCAAATCATAACTTCATTCAATTAGAAGATTACAATTCTATTCCATCTATCCTACGTTCTACCCTATTGTTCATTCTTCCGGGTTCATAATAGAGTTACACATGTATTCCAAGGGTTACTAATACTTAAAATAGTGATAAAAAGGATAAATAAAAAACCAACAATTATAAATAAGCAAAACCTATTCAATTAATTACAAGAATACTCATGTTCTTGGCCTTAACCTCAGAAAAGGGCATTTAGCCACTCATGGACATACACGTTCACAATCAATGAGTCCATGATATAATCCATAGTAAACTAAAATAAATGAATAAAAACTATAATGAAAGACTCCTAAATCATGTTTGTAATCCCCAAGGTATTCCAAGGTGGTTACAAAAGAGTTCAAGTGTCCTATTTATAGTAGGACCTAAGGTGCCGATTTTGACATGGCAACGTGCCACGCCCTTATCCCATGGCCTAGGGTCCGTGGCATGGTGATATCATATTGATAAAATTTAAATAATATTTTTGAAATTTCACAAGGGTGTGGAATGGCCCTATGTGGTGCTCCAATGAGTCCCAAAAGTCCAGATTTGGTCACATTGTACCCCATGCTTTTGGTTCCTTGTTTCTTGCTTTGTGGTGTTTTTTTCTCTTGATTTACAGCTTTTATACCAGCCATATATCATATATATCAACTCACAAAGCATCCTACAACATCTGAAACCAAAAATTAGAGCTCAAAACACAATTGAATCCAACACAATAAATAGGATGGAACATAGCTCAAGCTAAGAGTACTAGATTTGGTGTTTATACTTTAACTATATGTTTTGTCTCTTTTCCTGTTTCAATTAAGCCTTAAACACTATAAGAAAGTTATTCCACACATATATACACAATTAAACCCATGGTAACTCATTACACACACTAGAACGCATCAAGATCAACTAGAAAAACATGTAGCTCAAGCTAGTAACACTAGTTTTCTTGTTTAAACTCTAAGTTACCAAATTGGTTAACTATTTGGAAAAATAACTTAAAAATTCTAATCAAGTAAATTAACACTTATATGCTCAATTCTATCATTAACCACTCATTAAGCACATAAGAAGTCCTCAAAACAAGGCTAAACAAGTATATATAAAGATACTTAGGTCCATAAATCCACCTAAGATCAATTGGTGTGAAAAATCACTTGATTTAAATCATTTAATAGTATCTCTTAGACATAAGGATACTAATTTAGGCCATAATTTGCTTAAATAACTACACTTATAGGATGTTCCAAAGAACCCATTTGTGAGATTTTGGTGTTTGATTGACAAAATAACATTAAAATACCAATAATCTAGCCTACCTACTACTCTTTGATAAATTTAGACAAATGTTCAATTACCCATGCATGAGCCCACACTTACCATAGCATAATCCCAAGTCATGTTCCATATTTGGTTTTAACTCTATCCATTTATATCTTTGAAATTGCATTCTCTATAGAATAAACTTTTTTACTATAAAATGTTCAAAACAACGCCCCTCCTATTTTACTTTTTGGTTTAGTTTGCACTATATTACGAGCCAACTTATAGTCGTTTGTAACACATAATATCGAATTATGTGTTTCATTCCCTGGGGATTTGAACCCAACTCTTATTAGGTGAACTATATTGACAATGATCACGTATACCTTAGAGGTATAATTGGAGCATTATCAATATATACATATATATATATATTTATAGATAAGAAGATTAAAATGAAAAAGGCATACATAAAAATACATAAAAACTGATTGCACATCAAGTAACATATACAAGTAACACATAAAATGCATATGCAAATGTAATGTAAGGGATGATGGAATGAATGGTTTAAAAGTCATCATATGGATTTCTGTATAAACCTACTGGACTACCCTGGGTTTTGGTGCTTGTAAATTTTTTGAGTCATGAACTTTCTAATCATCATACAACTTACCATACTAGTCATATGGTGTGGATACGAGTGAGGTAACCCAACTCATAAGGCGTCCAGTATCTGGTGGTAAGGTTTTTATTATGGTTACGAGTTGGTGATTATGATCCATTTATTGATATGACGAGAGGGTTGAGTCCAATCATGTGTTGTCTAGAGTCTAGCCTTAGATATTCAACCTAAGGTACGACAGGAATGGTACTAGTCATATGGTGATGATACGAGTTGGGCAAGTGAGTCATATGTTGGACAGAATATGGTGTCCAACTTTTTGATCAAGTGACAAGTTGAGAGTACCACTTAATGATGTGGTTAAGAGTTGACGGGTCTAATCATACTGACCTGCATTCTTTTTATAGATTTTAAGTTGAGGGTATTTTAGACATTTTCCACTCTAAGCCCTTAATACCCTGCGTCTTATAATACTATTTGGTCCCTCGTTATATACTTTAAAATATCAAAACATTCTCTAAACAATCTATAAAACCTCTCAAGAAGATTGGTCTAGGGTTTTTTCAAGGTGGTTATCTAGAGGCTTAAGGATCAAAATCTCTTCGTGAATCTTTATGACTAAGGCATGTTACTCCTCCCTCATTGTTAGTTCAACTAAAATCATGTTTTAATGAATGGTTTTCATGGTATTATTGTAGATTTATTTTGGTTTTGAAATAGATGTTGGGAGTTTTGATTGTTCATGGTTGGATGATGTTTTCCCATGTATTATTAATGGTTTTTCATGTTATAATTATTATTTGAACATGTTGTTACATGGGAATGGTCAATTTATACCTTTTTGGCTTTGCAAATTATATGTCCTCAACATGTTTGTTATAATGCCAATGAGAATGATTTTGTCACCTAGTTTGACTATTCTTTAAACCTTTGTAGTTTATAATATGGTAATGGAACCTAAGGTAGTTTGGTTGATTTTAAATGGTTTGGAAAGCTCTTGGTGGCCATGTTTTAGTTTAAATTGGAAATATCATGGGGTACATGGGAATTCTCTAAGACTTGGCTAAATGACATTGCTTGAAAGCTATAGTTGGTATGATAATACCATCATATACTGCCTTGATAATTGACTCTTGGAATTGGTTATTTGGGCTATGTGTTAAATATTTTATTTGGGAAATAATGGTGGGTTGTGATAGCTAACTGTAAAGGTATGAGTCTGATGGATGGACATTAGAAACTCATGTTTTTCGACATGAGGGTTGGACATGGTGACCATATGTTTGTGCGGTACATGGTAATCCCCCAAGCTATACTAGTATGTATCATAGAGGGCAAAGGGTACACGAGAATCCTTGGCCCCTATGATATCTCTAGTTTGTGCGGCTACACACACTAGGGCCTGTTTAGGGGGTAACACTGGACCCATATATCCCGTGGGTGGATTATGATGCTAAGGCTACACAACCCAGGTTAAAGGTTTTAAATGCATACCAAACTCAGTTCCCTTCCCTGGCAAGTTATATATGCATATATGTATGTGATTTCATATGGTTATTTACTTTGGTTTTGAATAATGGCCTTGTTTTATCCTTATTCCTGAGTACATTCTAGCATTCACTTCGCTAATCATCTTTAGGAAATATATCCCACAAGATGCATGAATCAGCCATACTACTCCTCCTGCACAGTGACTTAGATCCAGGGATCGCTTTGTGTCAGACTAAAGTGGTAATCTTCCATACTCCAGAAGACTCCATTTCATTTAATGGACTTCTTTACATTATTTTTGTTTCATGGACTTTGGTTTTGTCTATGGTTGATGGCATATCCTAATAGGATGTTCTTTGCTATCTGTTAGAGGCTTTGTGGGACTACTATAGGCATAGGTGGTATCGGTATTGGTGTCAGCCTTGGTATTGGCATTGGGGTTGGCACCAGTTAGATATTTGATTGAGGTTGTTGTATTATGGTTATATACTTTAATTAATGACACTGATTTATTATTATTGTTCTATCTTGTTATATGTTTGGAATTCATCAGACATAGTGTGCAGGGCAGTTATGGTTGGGTATTCGGGGTAGTCTCCGATCTCGGTTGGACTTGGGGCACCCGACACAACTATGCCTTTATTCAATTTGTGTCACCTATTGAGCCTCATGCTCCCAAAATAAGATCCATGGGATTATATCCTATATACTATCTCAACTGTTCGACCAATCTCAATCTCATGTCTTAATCTACTGACTGGCACATCCCTCAGTCTACGCTTTTTAAAAAAGAGTCTCATTTTCTTTCAAAAATTAGTATTTCTCAATGATACTAATATCTCATGAATGTGCATATTTGTCATAAGGATCATATGCTAACAATTACAAAGTATAAAGATCACCAATCAATTCAATACGTACATAAGTGAGCTCATAAATCATCTCAATATGTCAAAAATTCATTATATAAGTTTTAGTTTGGTACATTGGAATAAATATGCATGTAAGATATTATTAATATGATATTAACCCACAAAACATGTGTATTTTTTCATGTTAAAGGCCATCAATGCTCAATAAGACCTATAATATCTATTCAATCCCCTACTCAAGCATCACATTAAGAATAAAGTCATTCAAATGCACAAATAAGTTCAAGGATGTCAAACAACACCCCTACACGGGCAACACATAGTATAAAATATCACAAGTCAACAACAACACAATATAAGCCCTAACTTGGGCATCAGACAATATATAATAGCTCAAAAACATATCCCATAGTTATTTCCCAAACTCATAGCATGCTTTATTTATTCATTAAATACCCAGCCTAGTCCAAAAAAATTTAATCTATAACCTCCTTGAAATCATCAAAGTCCAAGCCTAAAGTCCTCCAATATAGAGCCTTCCCCTTTTGAATGGTCTCGGAATCAACCAAGTTCAAATTGTGATGAAAATCCTAAAATTCATCAAAACTTGAAGATCAAGGTCCAAAAATGGTAAAAATCACAATATATATATATATAGTGATGGGCGCTTTAGCAGCCGCTAAAGCTACTACCTTTAAAGTGGCACAAGCCTTCTAAAGAAGCTATCTCTTAAAGGACACCTAGTTGCTAAAACTGCTACAACTTAAATGTTATGTCCTGCTATAGCTGCTACCACTAAGGACCATTTAAGAGGTTGCACCAGATATCAGCACATTAGCAACTTTGCTAAGTTTGCAAAGTTGTTGATTGACCCCTCGAGATTCATTCAAAATCTTTTGAATACAAATAAACTTTGATACTAGAGTACATTCAATTTTTAAGACACAATGTCAATGTTGGATTTTGGAAAAATATCATTTGCAACAAATTAGCTCCCGGGCCCTTTTAAGGCAAATTTCACTTGTTTTAGATAAAGTGTCAAAATGTAAAGTAAAGGCTCTAAACCCAAACCAACCTAGCTACTAACGCAAATTCGACATACCAGATCTAATTAAAAAAAAGAGCCCTGTGCACTATTCCAGATCTAACGGAACTATCTAAATTGTCATCTAGCACATTAAATATTAAATTTTGAGTGAAGTGAACTATAGGACTTTTAAAGCCCTTAAAAACCTCAAAATCTACCAAAACCCACCTGAAGATATTAGAAACTATGCCAATCATCCCCCTACCTCAAATTCAACATGTTGCAACTACTAGGTAGAGAAAAATGGTCAAACCACATAAAAAGTAAAATTTCACAAATCAAGTCATTATATATGTAGTTAAACCTAAGTTGTTTGGTCCATATTTGGTTTATCAAGATACGAGGTCACTAAATAAAGGTTGAAGAATACACAAAGTCCTCAAAAGTCCTATTCTGATGAAGTATAAGGATTTGTAGCTTGATGTTGATAATTAAGTGTTGTTAAAGGTTTCACCTATGAAGGGTGATATACAATTTGGGAAAAGTATAAGCTTAGTCCTTGGTACATTAGTCCTTGTCAAGTCATGAAAAGAATTGGGAATGTTGACTACACATTACAGTTGTCTGCAAACTTAGCCTTCGTTCTCCTAATATTTCATATTTCTATGCACAAGTGGGTGACCCTTCATTCAACTCCCTATAGAAAGTAATGGTATGTAAGACTCCTTGACTTATGAAGAAAACCCCATTGAGATTTTAGATCATCAATCTAAAGGTTGAGAACTAAAGAAATTATTTTGGTAAAGGTGCTGTAAATCAAAAAGTTGAAGAGGCTAAAGGGAAAGTTGAGGAAGATATAAAGGGTAGATATCTCAACAATCCTAATATATACTTATGTTTTCCATAAATTTATGCCTTGCGTTGTTAGATCATGTTCCATAGAACTTATATTTTACTGACGACTATGTCAAGTATGTTATGCCTTATAATTTGTTCTTATATGTTTACCTATTGTCTTGTTGTGAAGATTATAAAGATAGCATAGTACATATGAACAACAAAATATCTCTTGAGTAAACTTGCACCCATTATTCCTTGCATGTAGAGCTTCAATAAGTTAATAGTCATCATTTGAGGATGAATTTTCTGAAGAGGTATGTATTGTAAGACCCCCACAAGTTTGACATGATCATGTAACTTCTTATTCCATTTTGAGAATAAGAATATAGTTGATTTACCTTTAGATAAGTTACAAAATGTTTGGGATGAGTTTTGAGACTCAATCAGGAGCTTTAAGTGTGAGAAGTAGATGGTGTATTGCATAGGGGAGACCATGAATTAGGGTTTGTGCCAGAGATATTATTAAACTCAACAAGCTTCAGAGGAACTATAAAAATATTCCACTATGTGATAGGCAACGTACCCCTCCCTTCCTTTTTTAGAAAAATAAGTCCCCTATGTGATCGGCCTTGCGTAGGGGAGACCATGAATTGGGGTCCATGCCATGGATATCACTAAACTTCTAAGGAACTATACAAATAATCCCCTATGTGATAGGACTTGCACCCCTCTCTCTCCTTTATAGAATTTTTTATTCTCAACTATATTTATTTAAGAGTATTTTAGCTTTTAAACCCATAGAAAACATCTTGTACAACTTTTTAACTTCCCTCAAAGAATATATGCTAAGATTAGAGTGATATTTCCTCTTTATTCCATTCCCAAATTCCAACACTAAAGAATTCAAGAAGAGTCAAGGCTTGGGACTTTCCATTAAATATTTCTCTTTAAGCTTTCTTCTTTGAGGTATATAAGGTTTCCCCATCTACGCAATTCCTATAGTTATACCATTTCATGATTCAAATCAATTCTTCTGATGATCCTAGGTTATACAAGATACCTTATGAATTTTGAAATTTATTTCAATTCTTCAAGTGTACTCATGGGATTTCGTACTCGTATTCTTAATTCATGAATTAGCTTATTATGTTGTTTCATGATTCTTTCTTCATGAACTTGAGTGATTTATGAACTATATGAATTTATGAAATACTATGATTCTTGAGAGCAGAAATCCACTTTAATGATGATAGGAACTTTATGAATTTCAAATTGTGAAATGGTTTTGAAAACATTAACACATGTATTTTTCTTTTTCATTTAAATTCTATAACTATTGTCTTTTTTTTTAAGTCATGTAACCAATTTTTCATGAATTCTCTAAGTATTATGATTTTCACTTAACAACATGAACTTTTTCAGAAAATTCATAAGTCCCTTAAGAGATCAACAAACGAACTTACAAGTTAAAGTAATGCTACCAACATTCCATGCATTTATTGCTAAGCAAAAGAATAATTGATGGTATGAACAGAACTTACTAAGCTATGCAAAAAATATGATTCAGTGCCTAGTCGATCGAGTGTTGACCAGGCCCATATAGCTCATAATGTATGTATGTATATACATATGTATGTGTGTGTGTGTATATATTCATGTTGGTTAAACTATCCAGATCTGCAAATTAAATTAGAAGATGCAAATGTATGGTCCTATTTCTATAGTTTTTAACTCATGCTTATATCCTTTATTTCATGCTCTATTGTTCAAGGTTTACTATTTCAGTTTCATTTATGTTTCATGTGATGTCCTACCCTCCCTAGTTTTATATGTCATACACTCATTGTATTTTGGTGCTACATCATTTTGAGATGTAGATTTAAGTACACACACACGTGGAAGCTTACTTTAGAATATTTAGTCTAGTTAAATTAATATGACATATCGGGGCCTTGTCTCTGTAGATATTGATTCATTTATGTAGAAACTTCATAGAAAATTGTAGTTGTCAGACTCAGGCTTTGTTCAATTCTACTTTGTATTTGGATAAGGAACTCATGTCTTTTACTCCTAATTTATGACATAGATTTCTTTATTATAATCTTATAATTCTAAATACTCTTCCAAAGTTCATAATTAAATACATATGATATAATTTAGATGGTTTACTCAAATCAGTGATGATATCGGGTGCTAGTTACATCCTGTGTCTAGGCTCGAGCCTTGACAATTACGGCTATCGTCATATCTACCACCATTATCATTATTGCAACCACCTCCGCCATCATTGTATTTAATTTCTACTACCATCAACACATCGTCAACTACCACATATTTTTAACTACAATCATCAACCAACGTCAAAAAAAATTCCACCACCATTATTACCAATCGACATTATCATGCTAGTCAGTACAACACCAATTACCATCACAACTATCAGCACCATCAATTCTAGCACTAACATCAACCATTACCACCACTATAATTCATCTCCACCATCATAATCAAACATAAATATTGCAAGTTTTATGGCATAGTGATTTTATTTTTTAAAATATATATTTTTCATAACATTTAATATTTACTAAATATACCATTCAACAAAATACTAAATATTATTTTCTTAATATAAAAAAAGTAATATTTAGTTATTTTTTTATTTTAATTATATATTTATTTTGTTTACAAAAAGATAAATTATGCATATTCATATAGTAAGAAATAAATAATTTTAATCTTTTAATATTTAAATTTAGAGATAATATTTCTATATCTCTATTATATTAAAAATGCAAAGGCCCTTATAAATATTGTTTGAACTTTTCGTGATTTATTAAAAAGCCTTGCAATAGACAAAATTATTATTTACTATTTCTTAAAAACTATTATTAAATTACTTTTACCAAATCCTAGGTTAAATATCATATCTATTTTTAAACACTTTATGAATCACTTTTAGACTGGGACACCTTTAACTAATTAAAATATAACTTATGTTAGTTCTCTCTTTGTTTTGGTTTATTAGACAATTCTCTTCAAAATACCACAGGGGAAAAAACAGGTTTAGGTTTAGAATTCTTTTACCAATTAAAATCTTGATAGTATCTACTGTTGAAAATATAAATTGGAAGAGTACTATTGAAGAGATAAATTTATTTGTGATTTGAGGTGAATTTTCTAAAATTTTAGTGTTCTTAAAGTATTACAATGATAAATAATCGTGTACTCTTAATAACCATTTTCTATGAGTTTTCCTTATGATTTTTATTTATAATTCTTCAAATACAATTAATAATTAATAATTGGATTATTACAATTTTGTGCAGATTATTTGCATTGTTGTATTATGTCACAAGAAATTGATACTAACAGAACAACTCGAGTTCATAACAAAAATCGAATATCAATTTGACAAATTACCCCCAGATCATATCGTGGAGAAAAGGCCATACTTTCTAGCGGAACTCCAAGATAAATGATAACTATATTTGCTCTAATAGAATATTTTTATCTATATTACCAAAATTTGTCTTCAAATAAGTGTTTTTCATATTCTCGATCGAGTTGATTTTAAGTTCTATAATTTAATAAATTTATTATGTATTCTTTGATTAATCTTAAATTGCCTTCGTTGAAAACTAAATTTCTTCCCTTTAAGATTTTAAGAGTATTAAAATTCTTTTATCAGCAATTTAGTTCTAATGTTATTATATGCCCGTATTATTTGTGTTTTGAGAAATTTTGATTTAATTTTAAATATATGCATTATATAGGAGGGTATGGACGAGGTTGTGAATTAGGGTAGATTTTTTTTAGTGGTAGTTGAGTTTTGATTCACTTTTTGTTGGGTTTAGGACTAGTGGGAGTCTAGGAGCATTAGGTCTTTGTTAATATTAGCTTTATCTTGACTATAGTATTCCTTTTTTGTAATATTTTCTTAAGACAAAGCACTAAAAGTTGAAACCCTCAGCTGGTGATTTCTTGGACTAAAGTAAGTAATAGCTTTATTATTTGGGAATCTCATAAGTTCTCCACTATACATGTAAGTATATTTTTACTTCTAACTCATTTAATTTTTGTTTCCCTCTATAGATTGTCAATATTTTTTATGTGCTAGCTTCAGTTTTTAATTAGTGAGAGTTTCTAAATACCTTAGTTTTATTATACATTATATTTACAGTAGTTTCTTAGTGGTGATCCAGTTTATGCACCTTACCACATTTACAGTTTTGTCATGTGACCTTTATTTCTTTACTTTTAATTGTTGAAATTTTTAAATTTCTTTTTGGTATGAGTTGGTTTTGTTTTGTAATGTATTCATTTATTATCAAGTTGTTTGGAGACAAACCCTGGAGTCTAAAGGGTTCAGTTAGAGCATGACCATAATAGAGTACTTGGAATTCAAGTTCATTGATTTGACGCATGAAAATGAGATGCCAGTAAAGATGGATTTCCAGGTTGTTTGTAAGAGAGATAATTTTAAGTATCTTTGGTCTATGATTTAGGAAAATAGAGAGATTGATGAGGATTTCACTCACTGTATTAGGGCAGGGTTAATGAAATAGAGGCTTGCCTCTAGAGTTTTATGTGATAAGAAGGTGTCTCCTAAGCTTAAAGGAAAATTCTATAGAGTGGTAGTCCGTTGTTGTATGGAGCAGAGTGTTGTAAATTCAAGAACTCTTACATTCGAAAATCAAAGGTGGTAGAAATGAGGATGTCGCATTATATATGCAAAATTATCAAGGAAGATAGGGTTAGGAATGAGATTATTTGAGAGAAAGTGAGAGTGGCTTTGGTGAAGGACAAGATGTAGGAACTTAGGTTGAGATGCTTTGGGCATATGATGAGGAGGGGCACCAATTCACCAGTTCATAGGTGTGGGATATTAGTTATAGAGGGTTTCAAGTGGGGTAGAGGTAGGCCAATGAAATATTGGAAGGAGATAATTAGACATGACATACAGTAATTACAGCTTACTGAGGACATGACCCTATATAGAAAGGTATGGAAAATGCTATTTAGGTTGGTAGGATGGTGCATTTGGGTTATTCGCAACCAGTAGATTGGAGTGCTTTGATATAGCCAAGCTAGTAGTCGTAGGGCTTTGCAGTTGAATTGGCATTTCTAGCTATGAGGGTTTGGATAAGGTGTGTCATTTTTGTTATTTAGATCATATTACTACTCTTTGGGCATCTTATTTCTATTATTTCATCTTATTTTATGTTTTATTACGACTTTGTTCATGGTTCTTTTGTCCGTCTTCAGAGGTAGTGGTATGGACTACGTACACTTTATCCTCCCCAGACTCTACTATATGGTAATACACTGGGTATGTTGTTGTTGTTGTTGTTTGGATGGTTGTCAAGTGCATTTCAAATTACATCGTATTATTATATTTTATTTTATCATATTCTATTTTTTTTAGTGAATATAATATTAGATAGATTGTATCATTTTTTTGTAACTACTTGATTTTTGGTGTTTTTTGTGAAATATTCATTTTTTTATGATTTGACTATTTTACCCTTCCTATGGTTGCTTTGTGGTATTTTCGGGGTGTGGATATGTTTGGTATAATTCTCAATGCATTTCGGTGTGAAATTGTGGCTTTTGATGGCTTGAAAAGCCTTAGAGTTAACTTTGGTCAATATTTATTGATTTGTGCATCAGATAGCAAAATAGATTATGCCAGCAAGTTTGGAATGTCGATTTCAGGTTGGTAACATGGTAGGTTTGGTTTTATGACTTTTATATCTCATTTTGACCCTTGGTTTGGAAAGTTGTGAAATCGGTAACAATGTTTTTTTCTTCAGAAATTTGATATCGCCATTAAGTCTGGAGCATCATTTTTGGTAAGATAGCATAGTTCATTTTTATTCTTAGGATTCTAGATGGATCCCAAAGGGTCAGCAGTGACTTGAAATTCTTCATGTCTCCAACTGGTGCACTTGCTCAAGTGACCCAGCCGTGCAATAAAATGTAACTTAGGTGACTATTGCTTAAGTGAAAACAAAATTACTTAGGTGACACCTATTGACAAGCAAAGTATCACGTAAGCAACACCTGTTCTCTTAAATAGTCGCTTAAGCGACCCGATGATTGCGCATTCATTGCCTAGGTCATTTAAATACCCTCTTTTTGCCTTTTCACTATTTTTTAGACTTGGAGCTTGGGGTTTTTGATCTTTTGAGGAATTTCTTTCATTTCTAATCTTGATTAATCTTTTAAACACTTGTTTAACCTATTTTTCTTCAACTTTATCATTTAAATCTTGTTTAAATGCAGATTTAAAAGTAGAATTTAGGAATTTTTGCCAGGAAGGCCTAAAAATAGTATTTCTTCAATTTAAACCCCAATTTTAGGCCATTTTCATTTGGTTTCTCTTTTATGAGTACCTTTAATCATGAGAAATATATTTTTAAACTAAACTTTCAATTTTACCCTTTTTTTCGAAAACCCAATTTGAATTTACATTTTGACCCCGACTCAAAGTAGGCAATATGGGAATCATTCGCTTTCTTTTCATGTATAGATTCTATATTTCATTGTTTTAGTTGGATATTTTTCTTTTGATAAAGATCTCTCTCTAACGTCTCTCATCTCCCTCTAACGGCTCTCTTTCTTCCTCCCTACCCCCTCTCTCGCTAGCTCCGATCACCAGCCCCCGTCGCTGTAGCCGACCGTCGGCGCCGACCCAACCCAACCTCCGGGCCCGACCTCCGGCTCCGGCGCTGACCTCCGGTATCGACCTCCGGCACCGACCTCCGGCGCCGACCCTCTCTCCCTCTCTCCCACACCGGTCCCCAGTCCCTGGCACCGCCGCTGTCCTTCGACGTTGATCCGACTCCACCGCCGGCACCGACCTCCGGTCCCCGGCGCCGATCTCGTCGCTGCTCCCCACCACCCTCCGGCGCCGACCGCCACCCCACCCTTATCTGTCCTGCCCGTACCCCCCCGGCAGGGTACACCAGCCCAGCCCTCTCCCCAGCCGCCACCCGGTCCCCAGCCAGCCGCCGCCCGGTCCCCAGCCGCCACCCGCCGCTCCGTCTCCAGCAGCTGCAGCCCCAAGCGTAATCCGGTGACCTCTAACCTTTGTTATTTTCATTATTTCATATTTCATTGTATTTCATTATTGCTCCATTCTTAGTATTATTCAGTATTGCATATTCCATTATTGAGTATAGTTTTATTTCGGGAGTATTCCTTTGAATTTGTGTGAGCCTTGTATTTCTTTGTTGCTGCTGCTTTGATACTACCACCATGTATATCTGTATATTTTTTATACTTTTGTGTAGTTGTGGCTGTGGGTGGTAATGGGTGGATAGGGTCATGTCCGAGGGGGTTGGGGCGTGGGGCCGTAGTGGGGGCAGGGGATGAGGAGAGGGCGGGAGTGGGAGGGAGGCCAAGGTTTGACCGCGGGGCGGGGGGGCAGTTGAGGGCGGGATGGTAGGCTGAGGGTTGGGTCTTGGAATATAGGGACCCTTCAGGGTAAGTCCATAGAGCTCGTGAAGATTCTTAGGAAGAGGAGGATCAACATTGCGTGTGTCCAAGAGACCAAGTGGGTAGGGTCTAAGGCTAGGGATGTGGATGGTTACAAGCTGTGGTACTCTGGGAGCGACAGGCGTAGGAATGGAGTTGGCATCTTAGTAGATGAAGAGTTTAGAGGTCAAGTAGTGGAGGTGAAGAGGATCAACGATAGGTTGATGACTATTAAGTTGGTCATTCGGGGGTTTACCCTGAACGTGTGTAGTGCTTATGCGCCGCAAGTGGGATCAGAGGGGGAGGAGAAAACGCGGTTTTGGGAGGCTTTGGAGGAGGTGGTGAGAGGCATGCCTAGTTCGAAGAAGATTGTTGTAGCAGGGGATTTCAACGGGCACATCGGGGCGCTACCGGGAGGCTTTGGGGATGTGCATGGTGGTTTTGGTTTTGGGAAGAGAAATGAAGAGGGGGCAACCCTATTGGAGTTTGCGAGGGCCTTTGGGCTGGTGGTGGTGAACTCGGGCTTCCCGAAGAAGGACGAGCACCTGATCACCTTTCGAAGCGCGGTAACCAGGACTCAGATTGACTTTTTGTTGCTTAGGAAAGGGGATAGGGCGTTGTGTAAGGACTGTAAAGTCATCCCGAGTGAGAATCTTTCGACCCAGCATAGGCTCTTGGTTATGGATTTGGGTATAAAAAAGAATAAAAAGAGGAGGAGTAAGGAGGGTAGACCGAGAATTAAGTGGGGCGGCCTGACGCCAGTGAATGCGTGGGAGATAGGGGAGAGGTTGGCGGGAATAGGGGTGTAGGAGTGTAGGGGGGACGTGGATAGTATGTGGGACAGGGCGGCAAGGTGCATCAGGGAGAATGCAAGTGAGGTGTTGGGTGTTTCTAGGGGCCGAGCCGGGCACCATCGGGGGGATTGGTGGTGGAATGAAGAGGTGGAGAAGAAAGTGGGGACCAAGAAAGGGGCGTATGCTAAGTTGGTGGAAAGTAAGGACGAAGAGGAGAAGCAGGTGTACAGGAAAGAGTACAAGCTAGCGAGGAAGGAGGCGAAGTCAGCAGTCACGGCTGCTAAGACGGCCGCTTTTGAGAGCTTGTATGCAGGGTTACAGGGGAAAGGAGGGGAGAAAAAGTTGTTTAGACTCGCTAAGGCTAGGGAGAGGAAGGGTCGTGACCTCGATCAGGTGAGGTGCATTAAGGGGGAGGACGGTAGAGTGTTGGTGGAGGACGGCCACATCAAGAAGAGATGGCAGTCGTATTTTCATGGGCTCTTGAATGACGAAGGGGATAGAGTTATTGTGTTAGGGGAACTGGAGCACTCAGAGGAGTGTCGGGATTTTAGCTATTGTAGATATTTTAAGGTAGAAGAGGTTAGACAGGTTGTCCGCAGGATGCGAAGGGGTAGGGCGACGGGGCCGAATGAGATACCGGTGGAGTTTTGGAAGTTCGTTGGAGAGGCTGGTGTAAGGTGGTTGACTGGATTGTTTAATGAAATTTTCAGGACGGCAAAGATGCCCGAGGCGTGGAGGTGGAGTACCATGATCCCTCTCTATAAGAATAAGGGGGACATTCAGAGTTGCGATAACTATAGGGGGATTAAGTTATTGAATCACTCGATGAAGATCTGAGAGAGAGTGGTCGAGGTGAGGCTGAGACGGATAGTGTCTATTTCGGAGAACCAGTTCGGATTTATGCCCGGCCGCTCGATGACGGAGGCAATCCACCTGGTACGGAGGTTGGTGGAGCAGTATAGGGAGAGGAAGAAGGATCTGCACATGGTGTTTATCGACCTGGAGAAGGCTTACGACAAAGTCCCCAGGGAGGTGCTTTGGTGATGCTTGGAGGTGAGTGGGGTACCGCTAGCATATATCAGAGTAATTAAGGATATGTATGATGGAGCGAAAACCCAGGTGAGGACGGCAGGAGGAGACTCGGAGCATTTCACTGTCCTGACAGGATTGCATCAGGGATCTACTCTTAGTCCCTTTTTGTTTGCGTTGGTGATGGATGTGTTGATGCGGCGTATTCAAGGGGAGGTGCCATGGTGTATGCTTTTTGCAGACGATGTAGTTTTGATAGATGAGACTCAAGGGGGTGTGAATGACAAATTAGAGGTGTGGAGGCGAACTCTTGATTCTAAAGGGTTCAGGGTGAGCAGAAGCAAGACAGAGTATGTGGAATGCAAGTTTAATGACGTGAGGTAGGAGAATGAGGTAGTAGTGAAGCTGGAAGCTCAGAAGGTATGTAAGAGGGACAAGTTCAATTATCTTGGGTCCGTGATCCAGAGTAACGGTGAGATTGATGAGGATGTCTCGCACCGTATTGGGGCAGGATGGATGAAGTAGAAACTCGCGTCGGGGGTGCTGTGTGATAAGAAGGTGCCACCCAAGCTTAAAGGTAAATTCTACAAGTTGGTAGTCCATCCGGCCTTGTTGTATGGAGCGGAGTGTTGGCCAGTTAAGAACTCCCACATCCAAAAAATGAAGGTGGCAGAAATGCGGATGTTGCGCTGGATGTGTGGACTAACTAGAATGGATAGAGTTCGGAATGAGACTATCCGAGAGAAGGTTGGTGTGACTTCAGTGGAGTTCAAGATGCGGGAAGCACAATTGAGATGGTTCGAACACGTGAAGAGGAGGAGCATGGATGCCCCGGTCCGTAGGTGTGAGAGGCTAGCATTGGATGGTTTTAGGCGGGGTAGGGGTAGGCCGAAGAAGTACTGGGGTGAGGTGGTTAGGCGGGACATGGAACAGTTACAGCTCACCGAGGACATGACCCTAGATAGGAAGGTCTGGAGGATGCGAATTACGACAGAGGATTAGGGCCAGTTCGGGTCGCTAGTGTAGGGAATTACTTGGTGGGGTTTTTATTCTTGTCATGATTCCGTGTTCCGTGTTCCATGTTGTATTACGAATCCGTGTGCTTTCCCCTGCTTTCCTCTGCTTTATATTACTTATGGGTGTCGTATTTATGTTATGTAATCTGCTTCTGTGCTGCACTATGTGTTTGTGTGGTATCTCGTGCCTTGAGCCGGGGGTCTATCGGAAACAGCCTTTCTACTTCATCAGAGGTAAAGGTATGGACTGCGTACATCTTACCCCCCCAGACCCCACTAGGTGGGAATACACTGGGTTTGTTGTTGTTGTTATTGTATTGTTTTAGTTGGTTCAGGGCCCATTCTTTGGGAAAAAACTCCATGTCAAAAGCTCTTTGAATTAGTTTTCAGCCTTCGAGGTAGGTTATGGCTTAACTTCCTTCAGACTGGGTTTGATGGTTAATAATAATGTTATCGAATTGTATCATAGAAAATGTGTTTAGGTGATTCATGTGCCTGTGTGGGGGCATACGTAGATAATATTTAGTGGGTTTGAGATATTATTTTCTATGTGGGACCGTGTGGGGTCTTATATGATTGTTTTTGGCCTACTACCTCTTCCTATTTATTACATACCTTAATTTATTTTATAGATAGAGTCTTGATTCTTTTTGGACTATTATTGTATATTTTGACATTCAAGACTTATTTAGTAGTTCTTACACTATGACGCCAGGTTTTGGTATTTGGTTGGTATCTTGATTATATTTCTATTTTTACTATACATACATATATATATATGTGTGTGTGTGTGTGTGTGTGTGTGGATCAGTTCTTTTCTAGGAGTCTTTCCTTAGTTTTTGTATTATTTTCTCATTTTAATCAGTTTGAGTGATAGTCTTAATTGTCAAGGCTTGTCGTGATAAGTGCAATTATGACCCTTAATTTTTGCATCATGAAAAATTAGTATCAGAGAAGCCGAGTTCATTGGTCTCAATAGTATAAGAACAAGGTGTCTAATGGAGTCTCGTAGATTGGTACGTATATGCCAGTATCTATTTTCGAGAGGCTATAAGATATCCTTAGGAAACTTACCTTATTTTATCCTATATCTTGCATATCTTTCATACCTTATCTTTTAAGTCATATTTCACTCTTTTCTGTGCAGATAGTGAGGACTAGATCCAGTGAAGCTAGAGATTTAAATCATTTAGCTGTGTAGAGAGCCCAGTCTATAAGAAGAGTTACCAGTCGTGGTTAGGCTCTACGAAGACAATGGGCATAAGGATCTTGCCCATCAAGATATAGCACTTGTGAACTCTCCCTTGAGCCTCGATATGAGCATATTAGAGATATGGGTCCTACTCCAGTTCCACTGTGTTCTTCGACCCTAGTCTTGGAGGGTAGTACTAGTTTTCTTGCTGGCCCAGTTGGAGGGTGCTCCTTTGAGTGCGCCTCGTGCCCCTCCAGCCCTAAGTCTTGTACCCTTATTTATGCTAGAGTATACTTATGGTATTTTTTCAGTTTCGAGTAAGGATCCTTCTATTGTACCAATATCTACTTATGGTACTCCATAAAATCTGAGTGCAGTTCTTCATTCAGCGTCTGTATTTGAGTATCTATTTCAATATTTAAAGTTCAGCCTTTTTCTATTATGCTTCCTCAGATGGGTTCTCATCCAACCAAATTTACTATGCCTCATATTATTGCGAGTACAACTATATCTTCTGAGGATCAAAAGAGGTTAGAAAAATTTACTCCATTGTGACCTCCTAGGTTCAGTGGTATTGTAGGAAGGGATGCCCATGAGTTCTTCATGGATTATTGGGAGAAGTTGCATGACATTGGTTTGATTGAGTCATATAGAGTTGTTTATACTACTTACCAGTAAGAGATGCATCAGGGATTGGTGGAGGTCACTTATTGGTGGCCGACCTCTTGGACCGCCAGAGATAACTTAGGATCAGTTTATTGAAACACCCTAGGTTTTGGAACCTTAGAAAATTTTCTAGATTTTTAGTTTCTGGACCTCATACAACTAAGAGGTACTAGTCATATGATAGGGTACCATTGGTATGGTTATAGTTGTATGTTAACTAATACTGGTTGGTGGGTTGGATTGGTTTCTGGTGTGGGTATGACTTAGATGGGCATAAATTGTATGGTGATTGACGGTTTATGTGGTTTGATTTTCCATTATTTAATCTTAAACTTGGTAACTTAACTTAAATCTAAGTATGAGTGGCTCACCATGAGTCATAACATAGGGTACAAGTCATATTATAACTCGTATGTTGGACAGTATCCAAATCCTCTTTGATTTCCATTCTATGGTAGGTATGGGTCAATAGTACATGTCATATGATTAGATATGACTTGGCTTGGATAGTCGTATATTGGACAGTGTTAGGGTCCAAGGGAGGCCTAGGGTATGAGTGATGGGTACAACTTATACGGGGGTATAACTGGTATGGGGTGGTCACTTAACCTCTTAAGTCACCACGACTTATAACCCTTTTGGTACATTATTTACCCTAATGTTCTAATCTTAAACACTTAGAAACTCTCTCAAATTCTCTCTAAGGCTCTTGGGTAAAGAAAGGCTAAGGTTTTATCTAGAGGATTAATTTGGGGATTGTACGAGTGATATCTCTCATTCATCTTCATAATCTAAGGCAAGATACTTCTCTCTCATTGTTAGTTCCAACTAAAGGCATATTTTATGAATTGGGGGATTTGGTTATAAATGCTTGGTTATGGTTTTCCTATATTTTTCATTATGGACTTACATGCTTTAATGGTGGTTTGGACAATTGGTTGCATGGGAATAGTTAATTAGTAATTGGTTTTTGTTTTGGGAACACTATGCCCCCACATGTTTGATAAAATGCCTATAAGAATACTTTTACTATATTGTTAGACTTTTAATGGAACTATTGCATGGTATAACTTGGTAATGGATCCTTAAATGACATAAATGGTTGAAATGTTTTGGAATGGTTAAATGGTAAGGTCTTGGTGGTCATGGTTGGTTTAATTGAAAACCTTGTGAGTTACAAGGGAATCTGCTAAGCAACTAAGTAATGAACATACTTGTGAGGTACATGGAAATCCCCTAAGTTAACTTAATAATGTAATCTATTGGTACATGGGAATCCCTTTTTCTTAAAACGGATGGCTAAGGACATTGCTTGTAAGCTATAGTCGGTATGACGATACCACTACTTATAGTCGTGGTTAATAATAAATGGAATATTGTACTTGGTTATATGGCAATGGTTTTAATTGAGAAATAATAATGGAGTGTATAGCTAACCATGAAGGTGTGAGTCCAATGGATGGACATTGGAAACTCATGTTTGCTGGCATGAGGATTTGGTCATGATAACCATATGGGGTACATTGAAATCCCCTAAGTAACAACCTATTCCTTTGGTATTTCCAGTTCATGCGGCTACATGCATCGAGGCTCGTTCAGGGGGTTACATTGGACCCATATAGCTCGTGAGTGGTTCTAGGATGGTTAAGCTACACATACCCTGGTTAATGGTTTTAAATGCATGGTAAACCCGATTCTCTTCCTAGTATACATACATATATATATATATATGTATGTATGTATGGTTTTGAATACATATGGTTGGTATACTCAATTTTAAAGGTTGGCATTATTTTATCCTTATCCTGAGTAATTGCTAGCGTTCACCCGCTAACCCATCTTTGGGCGGCTATATACCTATATAATGCAGGAACCAACCATTCTACTCCTCCTGCTTAGTGATCGAATTTAGGATAAGTTATTAGATTGAAATTGTGAGTTTCCATATTCTAGAAAGCTCTATTTCATATCATGGATGTCTTATATACTTTGGTCATTTTATGGATATTGGTTTTGGATATAGTTAGGGGCATGTCCCAACCGATTATTATTTTTCCTTTGGTTTGAGGATTTGTGGAACTACTATGGGTTCAAATGGGCGATGTCGGTATGGTTATTGGCCTTACTATTGGTATTTGTATTGGGATTGATACCCGTTGACCTAATTTATGATTGTTCCATCCTTTTATGTTATGTTATGGATAGAAACTTGGTTTTTCTATTGGTTATGGTTATGAGTGTTGGTTGGTATTGGATGGTTAGAATTGTTTGGGTTGGTCACGCCTATAGATTTATCCAGGGTATAAAATTTTAATAAACACTATCGTGTTATATTATCAAAATTTATTTGACTCAGGGTATGCATACTTAGAGGTTGGGTTGGGTAATGAGGGTGGTCCCCAATCTCCATAGGACTTAGGATGCCCATTATGATAAGGACCTGGTGCGGGTCGTGTCAAGTTGGTATCCAAACTTTAGGTTCATGGTCAATTGGGAGTCCACAAAGTCATGTCAAGTAGAGTCTCTTTTAAGGGTGTGTAGCATGCCACACTCATAGGGGAGAGGATATGAGGCATTTAGGAAATGTTGCTCTTTTTTGTGTTCTATTTTCAAGCTTAGGGTTTGAGTCCCAAAATCTTCTCTAATTCCGTTTGTTTGCTTTTTTAGATCATGCCTTGATGATCTAAAGTACACAGAACCTCCTTTGTCCTAACTGGGGATGATGTTGATGGGACACACTCTACTCGAGGGATCCATACTAGATCTAGGGGTCCAATCCATGATATTCTTAAAGTTTCACTAATTCTTTCTATTCCTCCTAAAGCTAAAATGATGAACGCTGAGTTTTGTCAATCAATTCATATGATTGCTCAGTTGGTATCTTCTCAGGATGAGCGTGGTGTATTTAGTATTGTATAGTCTAAGGCTAGAAGGGTTGGCCAGTTCATGAAGATGAGTCCTCCAACCTTTACTGGTGTTAAAGTAGAGAAGGATCCTCAGGGTTTTCTGGATGAGATGGAAAAGATTTTCAAGACTAGGCATGCAACGAATTTTGAAATGGTGGAGTTTGTGGCTTATCAGCTCAAAGATGTGGTGTACCAATGGTACGAGGAATGGGATAGGGCGAGGGGTGATATTGAGGAATCATTCTTATGGGATACTTTATTCGATTCATTTCTGGACCATTTCTTTCCTCTGAAGTTGAGAGAAGTAAAAGAAAATGAGTTTGTTAATCTGAAACAAGAGAAGATGTTGGTCAAGGTATGTGCCATAAAATTCCACCAGTTATCTAGGTATGCTCCAGAATTGGTGTTTGATATGAGGAGTAGGATGAGAAAGTTCTCCTCAGGAAAATCTCAAGATTTGATCCTTAGAAGAAAAACTGCATTGCTGATCAAGGACATAGATATTTCTAGGTTGGTTGTTCATATGCAACAGGTGGAGGAGGAAAAGAAAAAGTAGGCAAAGATAGGTGAACGACAGGGTAAGAGGTTCAGGTTCTATAATCAAGGTAGTGGGTAATAGAAAAGTAGTCCGGATGGTAGTGAGTAACCAAAGAAGAAGTGGAGGAGTTTTGGTTCCTTCTCCATAGCTAGTGC
This sequence comes from Capsicum annuum, assembly GCF_002878395.1. NCBI lineage: Eukaryota > Viridiplantae > Streptophyta > Magnoliopsida > Solanales > Solanaceae > Capsicum > Capsicum annuum. The sequence goes on along the minus strand of NC_061112.1, from coordinate 36,334,107 downwards.
TCCTTACCAAAAGTAGTTGGGTGATAGGCATTAGCAGAGTGGTAACAATATCAAGACACAAGGTGCCCAATCTAGGCAAGTGGGTCACAGTCGACTTCATCATGCCCCCCTTGCTGGTTTTTTGGTTGGTTATATTGGGGATTCTATGATAAGGGGAGGGATAGGTGTTTAAAATATGTTCAACAAGGCCATATGCTTAGAAACTGTCTAATTAATAAGGTAGCGATCAGAGAGAACATAGTCCCAGTCGCCTCTTGTTCTGCTCTTGCACCAAAGGATGTTGCTTCTGTATCTGTTTCTACTTCTAATACTTGAACTTGCCAAAATAGGTTGTTTACTCTCGCTACTCCGTAAGAATTTAAGGTGTTGCCTGATATCATGACTGGTACGTTACAACTCTTTTCTTGGAATATTTATTATTTACTTAATTCAGGGTCCACACTCTCTTATGTGACCCTATTTATGGCTGTGTATTTTCATTTTGATCTCGAGGTTATTTCGGATCCTTTTTATATTTCTACCCAGTTAGGTGACTCTATGGTTGCTAAAAGAGTTTATAGGGGGTGGTATCTATTGGTAGTAAGGAGACTTTAGTGGATTTGTTCGACTTAGATATGGTGGATTTTGATGTTATTGTAGGGATAGGCTGGTTATATTCATGCTACACGTTATTAGATTATTGAACTCGTAGGGTTGTTTTTAAGTTCCTCAGTGAACCAGTTATTAAGTGGGAGGGTGGTTACTTAGCTCCTAAGGGGAGGTTTATTTTATATCTTAGAGCTCAGAGGTTAATCTCTAAAGGGTGTCTCTATCATTTGGTCTGGGTTAAATAAATAAACTTGGAAGATCTATTTTTGCATTTGATTTTGATGGTGAATGAGTTTCCTGAGGTCTTTTTAGATGATCTTCTATGTGTTTCTCTGGATAAGGAGAATAAGTTTGTGATTGATTTGGTTTCAGACACTCGTCTAATATCTATTCCTCCTTATAGAATGGCTTCGATTGAGTTGAGGGAACTCAAAGAGAAACTTAAGGATTTCTTGGATAAGGGTTTTATCCATCCTAGTGTGTCCTCTTAGTGTGCACCGGTGTTATTAGTGCGTAAAAAGGATGGTTCCCTTTAGATGTGTATTGACATTGATAGTTGAATGAGGTGATAGTTAAGGACAAGTATCCTCTTCTAAGGATAGATGACTTATCTGATCAGTTGCAAGGTGGCAAATTTTTTTCGAAGATAGATCTTTGGTTCGGGTATCATCATCTTAAGATTAGGGAGGTGATATCCCTAAGATAGTTTTTCATACTTGGTATGGGAACTTTAAGTTCTTGCTGATATCATTTGGTTTGACCAATTCCCTAGTGGAATTCATGATTTGATAAATAGGGCATTTCATCAGTTTCTAGATCTTTCTGTCATTGTATTTATTGATGATATCTTGGTATATTCAAAGAGCGGGGTGGATTATGCCAATCATCTTTATGTGGTATGCTAACCTTTAAAGAGAAGTAATTGTATGCCAAATTCTCTAAATATGAATTCTGGTTGAACACTATTACTTTTTTGGGTCATATTATTTCTAGTGAGGGGATTATGGTAGATCCACAAAAAGTGGCAATGCTTGAGAAGTGGCCTAGACCCATGACACCAACTGACATTTGAATCTTCTTGGGTTGTCTATGTATTATAGGAGGTTTGTGGAAAGTTTCTCAACGATAGCTTCCCCATTGACCAAGTTGACTTAGTAGAAGGTAAAGTTCTCTTGGTCGGATGCCTATTAAGATAGTTTTGTATAGCTGAAGAATAACCTAACTTTGGATCCGATTTTGGCTTTACCTAGGGGGAATGAGGGGTTTGTGGTTTACTGTGATTTATTTGGAGTGGGACTTGGTTGTGTTTTGATGCAGCATAGTACGGTGGTTGCCTATGCCTCTGGTAGTTGAAAGTGCATGAGAGAAATTATCCTACTCATGATTTGGAATTATTAGCAGTGGTGTTTGCATTGAAAATCTAGCAGCACTATTTGTATGAAGTGCACGTACATATCTTTTCTGATCATAAACCTCTATAGTAGCTTAATCTCAGGCAGAGAAGATGGCTTGAGCTTCTTAAGAACTATGACATAAGTCTTCACTATCAACCAGATAAGGCTAATATTGTTGCTGATGCTCTTTGTAGGTTGTCCATGAGGAGTTTAGCTTATATTGATAAGGAGAGGTGAGATTTGGTGAAGGATATTCATCAGTTAGCTATTCTTGGAGTTATCCTTTTGGACTCCGATAATGGTGGTGTATTGGTACAGGAAGAAGTTTGATCGTCTTTTGGTTCAGATATCAAGGACAAGTAAATTCCAAATCTTATCTTGATGAAAATCAAGGGTGATACAGGTGGTCAAAAGTTAATGGTATTTAATATCAGTGGTGATGGTACCTTGAGGTACCATGGGAGGTTATGTGATCCTGATGTCGATGGGTTACAAGAAAGGGTATTGGCTGAGGCGCATAAATCGCACTACATTTTTTATCCTGGTTCAACAAAAATGTATCCTGATCTTAAGGAGATGCATTGGTTGAATAGTATGAAGGAGGATGTGGCTAATTTTTTGGCCAAGTATTTAGTGTGTCAGTAGATGAAAGTTGAGGACTTGAGGCCTTGTGGGTTGTATTAGGAAATAGATTTTCCGAAATAGAAATGGAAGGTGGTCAATATGGATTTTGTTACCGGTCTTCCTCGGTCTCGAAACCAATTTGATTCGATTTGGGTCATCATGGATAGGATGACAAAGTCAGCTTACTTCATGCCAGTGGACTAACTTTTTGGCTGAAGATTATGCGAGGTTGTATTTTCATGAGATTGTAAAGCTGCATGGGGTACCTATTTTGATTATTTCTTATCATGGTACATAGTTTTCATCACATAATTGGAGGTCGTTTTAGAAGGGGTTGGGAACGAAGGTTAGTCTGAATACTGCTTTTCACCCGCAAATGGATGGGCAAATAGAAAGGACTATGCAAACATTGGAAGATATGTTTTGTGCATGTGTGATTGATTATAGTGGTAGTTGGGTTGAGCATCTACCTCTTTTAGAATTTTCTAACAACAATAGCTATCCTTCTAGCATTGGAATGGCCCTATTTTAGGCGTAGTACTGTAGGAGGTGTAGATCTCTTATTAGATGGTTCGAACTTGGTGAGGCAAATATATTTGGCCTAAATTTAGTTTATCAATCGATGAAAAAGGTAAAGGTGATTTGGGATAGGCTTAAATCTGCCCAAAGTTGCCAAAAGTCCTATACGGATGTGAGGCGTAGGGACTTGGAGTTTGAGGTTGGGGATAGGGCATTCCTAAAGGTGGAGTAATGCAGTTTGGGATAAAGGGGAAGCCCAGTCCTAGGTATATTGGTCCTTATGTGATTTTGCGGAGGATTGGTAATATGGCTTATGAATTGGAGTTGCCTTCTAGTTTGAGCTCCATTTATCTGGTATTTCATGCCTTTATGTTAAGAAAGTATCTTAGTGATCTATCATCGATTGTTCCTCTGGAAGGATTGTGTATCATAACTTCTCTATCCTGTTAAGAGATCTCAAGTAAGATCTTGGATCAGCAGGTTTGTTGGTTACGAACCAAGGATGTGGCCTCGGTTAAGGTTTTATGGCAAAACGATAAGGTGGAAGAAGATACATGGGCAGCGGAAGAGGACATGATGTCCAAATATCTACACTTGTTTTCTGCTTTGGATATTCATATGGAAGCTATATTTTCTTGATCATATCTTTGTTTTCTAACTTGGTTAAAGGCTAGATTAATGTTTGATAATGCTTGTGCTTACCCTACCAGTCATTCGAGGATGAATGATCCTAGTGGGGGCGACTAAAACACCCTGGGATTTAGAACCTTACAAAATTTACTGGATTTCTAATTTTTGTATATCATATGACTTGGGGGTACTAGTCATATGATAGGGTACGGTTGGTAGTCTTGGTTGTATATTAACCAGTACTGGTTGGTGGGTTGGATTGGTTTCTGGTGTAGGCACGACTTGGATGGGTATGAGTCGTATGGTGGGTGATGGTTCATATAGTTTGGTTTTTCCATCACATAGTCTAAAACTTCATAACTTAACTTGGATTTACGTATAAGTGGCTCACCATAAGCCATAAGAAAGGGTATGAGTCATACCATTCACTCGTATGGTGGACAGTATCCAAATCCTCTTTGATTTCTATTCTGTAATGGGTACGGTCAAGGGTACAGGTGGTATGATTGAATACAACTTGGATTGGATGGTCGTATTTGGACAGTGTTAGGGTCCAAGAGGAGGCCCAGGGTATGAGTAATGGGTATCACTCGTACAGTGGGGTACAACTTGTATGGGGTGGTCGTACACTCCTGTGGGATTTTTATACATGTAAGTGGGTAATTTGGATATTTGCCCACTTAACCTCTTAAGGCCTCACGACTTGTAACTCTTTTGGGACATCATTACCCTAATATTCTAATCTTAAGCACTTAGAAACTCTCTCAAATTCTCTCGAAGGCTCTTGGGTAAAAAAAGACTAGGGTTTCAGCTAGAGGACCAATTTAGGGATTGTACGGGTGATATCTCTCAATCATCTTCGTAATCAAAGGCAAGAAACTTCTCCCTCATTGTTAGTTCCAACTAAATGTATATTTTATGAATTGTTTTCAAGGCATAATTATTGTATGGTTTGGGGTTTTCAATCATATATTGGGGTTAATGGTTTTAAATGCTTTGTTATGGTTTTTCCATTTTTTTAATTATAGATTTACATTATTTAATAGTGGTTTGTACAATTGGTTGCATGGGAATGTTTAATTGGTAATTGGTTTTGGTTTTGGAAACACTATGCCCCCACATTTTGATAATATGCCAATGAGAATATTTTTACTATATTGTTGCACTTTTAATGGAACTATTACATGGTATAACTTGGTAATGCAACCCTAATTGCCATAAATGGTTTAAATGTTTTGGAATGGTTAAATGGTAAGGTCTTGATGGTCATGGTTGGTTTATTGAAAGCCTTGTGGGTACAACAGATTCCCCCAAGCAAACTAAGTAATGAACATACTTGTAGAGTACATGGGATTCCTCCAAGCTAACTTAATCATGTAATCTATGGGTACATGGGAATCCCTTCTTCTTAAAATGGATGTCTAAGGACATTGATTGCAAGCTATAGTCGATATAACGATACCACTACTTATATCCTTGATTAATAACAAATGGAATGGTGATCTTAGTTAAGTGGTAATGGTTTTAATTGGGAAATAATGGCAAGGTGTGATAGCTAACCATAAAGGTAGAAGTTTAATAGACAGACACTGGATACTTATATTTGTTGGCAAGAGGATTTGGTTATGATAACTATATAGGGTACTTGGGAATCCCCAAAGTTACAATCATACATATGTATCATAGAGAGTGAAGGGTACTTGGGAATGCCCTACTCCTATGGTATCTCCGGTTGGTGCAACTATATGCATCGAAGCCCGTTCAGGGGGTTACACTAGACCCATATAGTCTGTGGGTGGTTCTAGGACGGCTAAGTTACACATACCCAGGTTAATGGCTTTAAATTCATGCTAAACCTGTTTCACTCTTCCCAACATAGTTATATATATATATATATATATGTATGGTTGTGAATGCATATAGTTAGTTTACTGGATTTTAAAGATGGGCATTATCTTTTCCTTATCTTGAGTACTTGCTAGCATTTACCCACTAACCCATCTTCGATGGTTGTATCCCAATGCAATACAGGAACTATCCATTCTATTTCTCCTCTTTGTGATTAGATTTGGGATCAGCAATTAGATTGAAGTGATGAGCTTCCATAGACTCAATTTCATATCATAGATTTCTTTACAAACTTTGGTTATTTTATGGATATTGGTTTTGGCTATGGTTGAGGGCATCTCCTAATTGGTTATTATTTTTTCTTTGGTTAGAGGCTCTGTGAAACTACTATGGGTTCAAATGGGCAATGTTGGTGTGGATGTCAGCCTTAGTATTGGCATTGGTATTGGGGATGATACTGTTTAATTGAATTTATGATTATGCCATCCTTTTATGTTATGTTATGGATATGAACTTGGTTTTTTTATTGGTTTGGTTATGGTTGTGGTTAATGTTAGATGGTTGGACTTTTTTCGGCTGGTCACGGCTATTAACCTACCCTAGAGTCTAGAATTGTAATAAATGCTACGTGTTATAAGTTTAAATTTTTTTATTTAACTTACGGTATGCTTACTTGAAGGTTAGGTTGGGTTACAGGGGTGGTCCTCGGTTCTGGTTGCACTTGGGATGCCCGTTACAAAAAGGCCCTAGTTCGAGTTGTGTCATTTATGAAGGCCCTTTTAGATAGGTTTGTGCCTTTCAATTTATTGGATCAAATGAGATATGAGTTTGATCAATTACAGAAAGGCTCTATGACTATTACAGAGTATGAGGTATGATTTCATGCCTTGTCTAGATATTTTTGTGCCAGTATTGCAATCAAGTTTGAGAAGATTCAAAAGTTCATGAAAGGGTTAGATATTTCTCTTTGGCTTTCTATGACTCAGATGGTAGTTTATGGAGCCTCGTTTTAGAGTATAGTGGATCGTGTAAGATGACTGAGTCTATTCTTTGGGCATTTTAGGTAGGTACCAAGAAGGTTCACTATTTAGGTAAGTTCAAAGAGTACATCTCTCGAGGTAAAAATTCTAGAGGCTTCTAGGAGTTTCATGGAAGACTAGTGTAGGAAGCCTTAAAGGGTTCAGGTAGTGGCTCTTCCTATCCAATAGCTTTAAGAGGTCGTCCTAGTTCAGTTGTACCCACTTTCTTTGAGTTGGACCATAAGGTTGGCTATGTGTGTGATAAAACTTGCAATGTGGCTAAGGACTATCCTCAATATATTTTTAGAGCTACTCCAATATAGACCGTAAGAGGTAGAGGTTCTTCTAGAGGTGCGAAAGGTAGAGGCAGTGGTGCCCATGGTGGTGGTCGTAGGCATACTTAACCAGGTGGAAGATGCAGTCAGTATTATTCAGAGGCAGAAGGCTCTAATGTTCCCAGCACATGTGTCATCCCTATTTGTTTTAGATCTATATTTGTGTTATTTGATCGGGGGTCAACTATCTTCTATGTGTCTGCATACTTTGCTCTAATTTTTCTTCTTCTCGTAAGCCTCTTGATGTGCTTATTTGTGCATCTACCCTCATAGGATACTCCTAAGTAGTAGATTAGGTATAGCGATCTTTTGTTATAACTTTTGCTGGATGTGAGACCTGGGTAGATTAGAATTTATTAGATATGGTGAATTTTGATGTTATCTTAGGTATGAACTAGTTAGCTCCTTATCATACTTCCTAGATTGTTATGCTAATATTATGACTTTATCTTTGCTTGGTGTGCCAATAATAGCTTGGAAGGGTGTGTTTCATTTAGGTCCTAAGAGAGTTATATCTTTCCTTCAAGATCATTATTTGGTTGAGAGGGGATGTCTATCTTATTTGGCCATTATTCATGATACTAGTGTTTCTTCTCCTTTTTTCTTGGATTCTGTTCGTGTTGTCCGTGATTTCATGGATGTTTTACCCATGGATTTTGCTTGATATGGCTCGGGATTGTGATATCGACTTTGCTATTAATATTGAATCAGGAATCGAGCCCATTTTTGTTCCTCCTTATAGGATGGACCCAGTTGAGATTAAAGACTAGTTGCAGGATTTATTGGATAAGGAATTTATCCAAACTAGTGTATCACCTTGGAGTGCGCTTGTCTTGTTTATGAAGAAAAAAAATGGATCTATATGTATGTGTAGTAATTATCGGCAGTTGAACAAGGTGAAGATTTAGAATAAGTATCCTCTTCCTCATATTGATGATTTGTTCAATCAACTTCTGGGTGCTTCGATGTTTTTGAAGATTGATTTGAGATCGGGTATCACCAGTTAAGGATTAGAGCTTTGGATATTCTGAAGATGGCTTTTCAGACTCGGTACAGTTATTATGAGTTCTTAGTCATGTCCTTTGGGTTGACTAATGCCTCAGCTGCATTCATGGAGTGATGAACCTGTTATTTCAATCGTATCTCCACTCTGATGTTTTGTATTTATAGATGATATCTTGGTTTATTCCAATAGTGAGGCCGATCATGAGGAGTTGTGCTTTTGATATTAAGGGATGAGAAGTTGTATTCTAAGTTCTCTAGGTTTTAGTTTTAGTTGGAGTCTGACTTTTTATAGGTCATGTGGTGACCAAGATTGATATTATGATCGATCTAACCAAGATTCTAGTGGTTCGTGATTGGGCTAGACCTACTTTTCCTACCAAGTTTTGGAATTTTGTTGGTTTAGTATGTTACTATCGATAGTTTATTGAGGATTTTTCATCTATTGCAGCTCATGACCAAGTTGACTCAGAAGAAGATTTTCTTTTAGTTTTCTGATGCTTGTGAGGTGAGCTTTCAAAAGCTTAAGGATTTGTTGGCATTAGCTCCTGTCTTGACTTTTCATAAGAAGGGCGTGGCTTTTACTATCTCTTATGATATTTTTGGTATTGGGTTTGGTATTGTGTTGATCCAGAAGGATAAGGTGATTGCTTATCTTCTTGTCAATTAAAATCCTATGAGAGAAATTACCCTACCCATGATTTGGAGTTGTGTGTAGTTGGTTTTGCTTTGAAGTTATGGAGACACTACTTGTATGGAGTCCATTGTGACATTTTCTCAAATCATCGTAGCCTTCAGTATTCATCACCCAGTGAGATCTTAGTATGAGGTAGCATCATTGACTTGAGTTTCTTAAGGATTATGACGACTATTGTTTATCATCTCGGCAAGTCTAATGTGGTTGTGGATACCTTGATCCAGAAATTGACTAGCATGGGTAGATTGGTGCATCTTTTGGCCCATGATAGTCCTTTGGCCTTAGAGGTTCAGTCTTTGGATAATTAGATAGTTAGGCATGATGTTTTAAGACCTGCGTGTATTTTGGCATTCATGGAGGCTAGGTCTTCTTTGATAGAGTAAATTCGGGCTTATTAGTTTGATGATGTTGGGTTGAGAGTGATTCAAGATAAGGTGTAGAGTGATGAGGCTAAGGAAGCCTCACTTGATCTAGATGGTGTTTTGAGGATTAGTAGCTAGATTTGTGTACAGAGAGTGGGTGACTTGATTAGATTTGTTTTGGAGGAGGCTTATTGTTCCAGGTATTTTATCCATCCAAGAATGACTAAGATGTATCATGATTTGATATAACATTACTAGTGGGCTGGTATGAGGAAAGATATAGCGAATTTATAGCTAGTTGCCTATGTTGTCGGCAGGGGAAGGCCGAGGTTTGAGACCTGGTGGTTTGCTTTAGAGGCTACCCATTCTCTAGTAGAAATGGGAACAGATGACTATGGACTTTTTGACTGGGTTGCCTTATGCTTCACGTGGTTCTGATAGTTTTGGGTCATCATGGATCAATTGATCAAATCTTCCTAATGTATTTTGATACAGGTTTGCTTCAGTGCTGAGAGGCTGGCCCGTATCTATATTCGTAAGATAGTTCATCTTCATAGGGCGTCAGTGCCTATCATCTCAGATCGAGGTTCAGTGTTCACATCTCACTTTTGGAATACTTTTTAGGAGGAGTATGGTACTTGGGTGGATCTTAGTATAACAATCCACCGACAGACCTACGATCATTCAGAGCAGACTATTCAAGTTTTGGAGGATATTCTCACACTTGTGTGATAGATTTTGGAAGCTAGTGGGAGTAGCATCTAGCCTTAGAGGAGTTTGCGTATAGTAATAGCTATTTTCCAGTATTGAGATTGCTCTTTTTGAGGCTTTGTTTGGAAGGCATTGTTTCTCTCCAGTTGGCTGGTTCGATGTTTCTAAGATTAGACCTTGAGGTACGAACTTACTCTGTAAGTCCTTGGATAGAGTTGGGTCATTCAAGATAGACTTCGATCAACTTAGAGTAGGAAAAGCTTATGTGGATCAAAGGCTTCATGCCCTAATATTCAGTGTTGGTGATCGTGTTTTCCTTCGTGTGTGGCCCATGAAGGGCGTGTTGAGGTTTGGGAAGAGGAGAAAGCTTATCCCTAAGTATTTGGACCTCTTGAGATCATTCAGAGTATTGATGATGTGAGTTATGAGTTGGCTTGGCCTTGAGATTTATCTACTATTCACCTAGTTTTTTCATGTGTGCTTCATCATTATATTTCGGATGAGTCTCATGTCATACGGTCGGATTCAGTTCAGTTCAATGAGAGGTTGTCTTTTGTTGAGGATTCCGTCTCTATTTTAGCCAGGGATTTTAGACGGTTGCATTCTAGAGATATTTTAGTAGTTAAGGTCCAGTGGAGTCATTGACCTGTAGATGAGGCTACTTAGGTAGTCGAGTCTGATATGCGTAGTAGTGATCCCTAACTTTTTGCCGATTTAGGTATTTCCCTTACCTGTAGTCTGGGGATGGTCTATATTTTTTTAGTGGTGGATGATGTAATGACTTGATTTTTTGTGATTTTTGTGAAATATTCATTTCTATCTGATTTGACCATTTTACCCTTTTTCATATGTGCTTTGTGGTACTTTTAGGGTATGGGGATGTTTGGCATGGTTTCCAATGCATTTCACTGTGAAATATATGAAATTTTGGTTTTTGATGGATTGAAAAGTGTTATAGTTAACTTTAATAAATATTTGTTCTATGCTTTAGATGGCAAAATGGACTGCACTAGCAGATTCAGAATGTTGATTTTAGGTTGGTAACGTGGTTGGTTTGGTTTTATGACTTTTATATCTCATTTTGAGCCCTTGGTTTGGAAAGTCGTGAAATTATATTTTGAAGATCAACTTTGTGAAAATGATGTTTTTTGGAGATTTGATATCATCATTGAGTCTAGAGCATTATTTTTGGTATAGTAGCATAGTTTGTTTTTATTCTCAAGATTCCAAATGGATCCCAAAGGGTCCGTGGAGACATGGAATTCTCTAAGTCTCAAGCTAGTGCACCACTCAGTTGGTGCACTCGGTTTAGTGACATTTTGGTCTCTTAAGCAACATAGCCATGCAGCAAAATGTTGCTTACATAATGCCAGAGTCACGTACGCGATCATTACTTCAGCAACAACAGGGTTGCTTATACGACACCCATTGACAGGTGAAGTATCACGTAAGTGACACCTAGTCGCTTAAGCGAGATCGTGTTTGCAATTCCTCGGTCATTTAAATAACCCCTTTTGTCTTTTTTCACTATTTTTGAGACTTGTGGATTATAGTTTCGAGCTTTTGAGCAATTATTTCCATTTCAAAGATTTTTTTAAGTCGAAAGATGTCTTTGGGACTTTTATTTATTATCCAACAATATTTACACAAGGACATCAGTCCTAGTATCTGGTCCAACAACAAAAAAAAATTGACTATATCTTCTAAATCTAACCAAACAACAAAAGAGAAAATATTCTAAATTCACAATGAAAAGGCAGAAAGTAGCAAAGTGAAAAATTGAGTAAAGCCACAGCTGCGTTACTCCGCCAGAAAATTTCACCAACACTTTGGACAACCACTAGTGTCATCGGATTCAATAGATAATCAACCTTTCGCAGGTAATCAATAGTAATTTCAAGATATATGAGCTGTGAGTAGGACTTATTGTTTCATACCATTGATTCACTCTTCATCTTTTTCATAACTTTTGCACTTCTTTGATGGAATTTGCGTCTTTTTTCCACTTCATTTTCCTTTTACATAAGCTAAGTACTTTGACCCCTTCCATTATTTTCTTCTATCATGTAGCTTGATGGATTGAGCTTCTATCGACGCTGATACCACCATCTGAGTTGCAAGGAAAGAATTAATAAGTTAAGAGATCCCTTCTTCATCTTGATATAGATTATAAACTGAATTTTCAAGTTGAAATGTTCAAGATAGATCTGATGTTCTTGTTGTTCGAATATCCAGGCTAAAAATATCCCAAATCTCACTGGATGTAGGTGGCATATTCTGTGGAAGTCGCTCCCAATAATAGATACATATAGTTCTAACTTCATATCCACTTGAATATTTATGCATTGTAGAGCTTCATTCAAAGAGTTAGTGAATAGTCTTTGTTTCTTCAAAACCTGCTATTATTTGAACTTGGTTGTTCCCCTTTGTGAAATAAACGCAAACTGATGAATCCCTTTGTTTGATTCTACTTTATGTACTCAACTGTTGTTGTTATGCCATTGGTGCCCTTTTTTATTATGTTTGATTTATGTTATTCTTGTTCCTTAGTAATCCTTCGGATGTTAGGAAAGCCTACCTTGTCTAGATTAATAATCTTCTTTGCTTCAACTGGAACTTGTTCAAAGCTATTGAACTCAAAATCACCGGCAAAATAAAAAAACTAGGTTAGCAAAATAATTAGCTAGAGTGTTGCCTTCCCTAAGGGAATGCACCTCTCTAACCATTAGGCAGCCCATCAGACATCTAATAGAGTTGACCACCATATCATTCTTCATGGAACTTTCAACTCTCCTTTAAGAATTTGCACCATGTTCCACGAATCTATCTCCAGAGTAGACTACCCTAAGTTATTGGCTTTATAGTATTGTAGACAATTCTATATAGCCAATGCCTCTATCATGAAACTATTAATTTCTTTAATTTTGCACCCCTCAAATTACCAATATTATTTCTAATATAGAAATAAAACACCCTGGTTTGGGATCCTTAGAAAAAATCCTAGATTTCTAGATTCTAGGCTACATACGACTTGTGGGTTCCATTCGTATGATGGGGTTTGAGTGGTATGCCTCGTTCATATTCTAACCAGTGATGGTTAGTTGGTTGGATTGGTTTTTATAATGGGTATGACTTAGTTGGTATGAGTTGTATGGTTGGTGAAGGGTCGTATGGTTTGGGTTTTTCCTTCACTTAATCTAAGACTTAGTAACTTAAGTTGGATCTTAGTGCGAGTGGCTCACCATGAGCCGTAATATAGGGTGTGAATTGCACCATTGACTCGTATGGTAGACAGTGCTCAAACATTCTTTGGTTCTATTCTTCTAGGGATACAATTTAGGGGTACTAATCGTATAGTTGGGTATGACTTGGTTTGGGTAAGTCATATGATGGACAGTGTTGGGTCCAAGGGGGAGGCCTAAGGTACGAGATGTGGGTACTAGTTGTATTGGAGGGTACGACTTGTATAGGGGAGTTTTATCATCGACGGGAATTTTAAGCAGTTTAAGTTTGGGGTAATTTAAAAGTTTCCCCATTTAACCTCTTAAGGTCCCACGACCTATATCACTATGGGGACATTATTTACCTTATTATTCTAATCTTAAATACTTAGAAACACTCTCTAATTCTCTCTAAGGCTCTTGGGTAAAGGAAGGCTAGGGTTTCATCTAAAGGATTAATTTGGGATTTGTACGGGTGATTTATCTCCATCATCTTCGTAATCTAAGGCATGTACTCCTCTCTCATTATTAGTTCAAACTAAAGGCATGTTTTATACAATGTTTTCATGGCATAATTTTTGTATGGTTTAGGGGTTTCCAAATATATGCTGAGGTTTTGGTATTAAATGTTTGGTTATGGTTTTTCTATGTTTGGAATTATGTTTATACATGATTTAATGGTGGTTTGGAAAATTGGTTGCATAGGACTGTTTAATTGGTAATTGGATTTGGTTTTGCAAATACTATGCCCCAATATATTTTATAAATCACCTATAATAATGTTTTTACTGTATTATTGGACTTTTAATGGAACTATTGCATGGTATGGTTTGGTAATGGAACCCTAAATGGTATAAATGGTTTAAATGGCTTGGAATGGTTAAATGGTAAGGGTTTGTGGTCATAGTTATGGTTAATTAAACGTCCTTGAGGGTTACAAGGGAATCCCCCAAGTGAACATGTTAATAAATTACTTGTAGGGTTCATGGGATTCCTAAGCAAACTTAATAATTGAACACTTGTGTGGTACACGGGATTCCCCCAAGTTAACTTGATAATGTAATATATGCGTACATGGGAATCCCTTTACTTGAAAAGGTTGGCTAAGGACAGCAAGCTATAGTCGGTATGACGATACCATTACTTATAGACTTGGTTAAAATAATGGAATAAAGGTTTGGTTGGACGGTAATGGTTTTAATTGGGAAATAATGACGGGGAGTGATACTAACTATGAAGGTGCGAGTCCAATCGACGAATGCTGGAAACTCATATTTGTTGACATAAAGGTTGGTCATAGAGACCATATATGATACTATGAGGTACATAGGAATCCTCTAAGTATACTGTACTTATGTATCATGGAGAGAGAAAGGTACTCGATAATCCCCTACTCTTATGATATCTTTGGTTCGTGCGGCTACACCATTGGTGCCTATTCAGGGGGTTACACCAAACCCACATAGCTCATGGGTGATTCTAGGACGGTTAAGGTACACATACCCAAGTTAATAGTTTTAAAGGCATGCTAAACCTGGTTCCCTTTATCGACATAGTTAAACATATATGTATGATTTTTATGCATATGGTTGGTTTACTTGGTTTTACTAGATGACATTATTTTATCCTTATCCTGAGTTCATGCTAGCATTCACCCGCTAACCCAGCTTCGAGCAACTGTATCCCCATATAATACAAGAACTGGCCATTCTACTCATCTTGCTTAGTGATTGGATTTGGGATCATCTATTGGATTGAAGTGGTGAGCTTTTATATTCCTAAAGGCTCCATTACATATCATGGATATCTTTACCTACTTGGTTTATTTTATGGATTTTGGTTTTGGTTATGGTTGGGGGCATATCCTAACCTAATATTATTTTTCTTTTGGTTAGAGGTTTTTATGGAACTACAATGGGTTGGAATATGTGGGATCAGCATTGGTGTCAGTCTTAGTATTGGCACTGGTATTTGGGCCGATACCGTTGAGCTGGATTTATAATTGTTCCATCCTTTTATGTTAAGTTAGGGAAAGAAACTTTTTTTATATTGGTTTGGTTATGGTTATTGGTTGGGTTACAGACGGTTGGATTTATTTAGGTCAGTCATGATCAAACACCTATCTTAGAGTCTGGGTTTTTACAAATACACTATTTTGTTATATGTTTTGAATTCATCGACCTAGGATATGCATTTTTATGGTTGGGTTGGGTATCGAGGGTGGTCCCCAGTCCTGGTTAGACTTGGGATGCCTATTATGATAAGTCGCTGGGTCGAGTTGTATCAACTTGGTATCAGAGCTTTAGGTTTATAGTCAATTGGGAGTCCACAAAGTCATATCGAGTAGATTCTCTTTTATGGGTGTGTAGCATGCCACACTCATAAGTGAGAGGCTTCAAGGCATTTAGGAATGTTTCACTTTCTTGGTATTCTATTTTCAATCTTGGACTCTAAGTCTTGGAATCTTCTTTAATTATGGTTTTTCTCTTTTCAGATCATTCCTCAACGATCTGAGATTCATGGTAACTTTTCTATCCCAACTGAGGACAATGTTTAAGGGACATAATAGACTCAGGGAATTCATGCTCAGTCTAGGGGTCCAGTCCCTGATATTTTTTAAGTTCCACCAGTTGTTACTAGTCCTCCATAAGCGGAGGTGACTAATGCGGAATTGCACCAATCAATTCATGTTATTGCTCAGTTTGTTGCTACTCAGGCTGAGCGGGATGCATATGGTGTTTCATCGGTTGAGTCCACAAGGGTTGGCTAGTTTATAAAAATGAATCCTCCTACTTTACTGGTGTGAAGGTGAAGGAGGATCCTCAAGGTTTCTTGGATGAAATAGAGAAAATCTTCAGGTTGATGTAGGCCATAAATGTGGAAGGGGTGAATTTTTCTGCTTAGAAGCTTAAGGATGTGGCATACCAATGGTACGAGGAGTGGGATAGGGTGATAGGTGATGTTAAGGAGTCGACTTTGTGGGAGACTTTATCTAATGCCTTTTTGGGCCGCTTCTTTCCTCAGGAGTTAAGAGAAGTGAAGGCAGAGAAAATTGTCAATTTGAGACTAGGGAATATGTCTTTCAAGGAATATGCCTTAAAATTTCATTAACTGTCAAGGTATGCTCTGGAATTGGTGTCTGATATAAGGGTCTAGATGAGAAAGTTCACTTTAGGACTATCTCAGGATTTGATCCTTGAAGGCAAGATAGCATTGCTGATCAAGGACAAGGATATTTCTAGGTTGGTGGTTCATATGCAACAGGTGGAGGAGGAAAAGAGGAAATAGGCTAAGTTTAGGGAAAGGCAGGGTCATCTGAACTGGGTAGTGCTCAACAACAAGGTGGTTCGGATAGCGGTAATTGGCGAAAGAAGAAGTGGGGAATTTCTTATTTTTTCTCTATAGCTAGTGCTCCTTACTCAAAATAGCCGGGTGATAGGCGTCAATAGGATGGCAATAATTTTTTAGCACAGAGTGCCCAATCTTAGGTGAGTGAGGCTTAGTCAGCCTCTCATGCCCTTCTTATCAGTTCTGTGGTATGTTTCATATGGGTTTTTGTGATGAGGGGAGGGACAAATATTTGAAATATGGTCAATTAGTCCATATGCTCAGAAATTGTCTGGTTGTTAAGGGTGCTTCGGGAATGAGCAAAGATCTTATTGCTTCATCTACTGCTCCTACACCAAAAGGTGTTGCTTCTACTTCTATTTCTACTTATGGTACCAGTGCTAGTTGGAATGGATGTGTATATTGGTTTTGATCTCGATGTTATTTCAGATCCTTTTTCTATTTCTACCCAGGTAGGAGACTTTGTGGTTTCTAAGAGACTCTATAGAGTGGGTGTGGTATCTATTGGTAGTAGGCAGACCATAGTGGATTTGTTCGAACTTGAATGGTCGATTTTGATGTTATTTTGGGGATGGATTGGTTATACTCTTGTTACACATTCTTAGATTGTCAGACCCGTAAGGTTTTCTTTAGGTTCCCTGGTGAACCGGTTACTGAGCAGGAGGGTGGTTCCCTAGCTCCTAGGGGGAGGTTTATTTCTTATCTTAGAGCTTAGAGGTTAATCTCTAAAGGGTGTCTCTATTATTTGGTCTGGGTTAAAGATTCTAACTTGGAAGGTCCTTCTTTACACTCGGTTTTAGTAGTAAATGAGTTTCCTGAGGTTCTTCCAAATGATCTTCCTGGTGTTCCTCCGAATAGGGATATTGAGTTTGGTATTGATTTGGTTTTGGACACTCGTCCAATATCTATTCCTCCTTATATAATGGCTCCTCCTGAGTTAAGGGAACTCAAGGATCAACTTAAGGATCTTTCGAATAAGGGTTTTCATCAGTCCTTATGTATCCACATGGGGTGCACTGGTGTTACTCATGCGAAAGAAGGATGGTTCCCTTCGGATGTGCATTGACAATTAGCAATTGAATAAGGTAACGGTTAAGAACAAGTATCCTCTCCTAAGGATATATGACTTGTTTTATCCGTTACAAGGTGCCAAATTCTTTTCTAAGATAGATCCTCAGTTTGGATATCATCAGCTTAAGATTAGGGAGGAGAATATCCCTAATACTGTTTTTCGTACTCGATATAGGTACTTTGAGTTCCCCCGTGTATCATACAATTTGATAATGCCCTGGCGGCATTTGTGGATTTGATAAACAGGTTTTCAGGTAGTTTCTGGATCTTTTTATCATTGTTTTCATTGATGACATCTTGGTATATTCTAAGAGTGAGGTTGATCATTCTAACCACCTCCGAGTGGTGTTGTAGACCTTGAAAGAGCCTCAGTTGTATGCAAAATTCTCCAACTGTGCATTTTGGTTGAACACTGTGACTTTTCTTGGACATATTATTTCTATTGAGAGGATCATGGTGGATCTGCAAAAGTTGTTTGTGGTTAAGAGGTGGCCAAGACCCATGACTCCAATCGACATTCGGAGCTTCTTGGATTTGGCTGGGCATTATAGGCGGCTTATTGAAGGTTTCTCGTTGATAGCTGCCCAATTGACTAAGTTGACTCAGAGAAGGTAAAATTTTCTTGGTCGGATGCGTGTGAGGGGAGTTTTAAGAAGCTGAATAATAAGCTAACTGCGGCTCTGGTTTTGACATTGCCTGAAGGTAATGAGGGGTTTGTGGTTTATTGTGATGCCTCCCGGGTGGGACTTGGTTGCATTTTGATACAGCATAGTAAGGTAATTGCCTATGCTTCCAGGCAGTTGAAGGTGCATTAGAGAAATTATCCTACTCACGATTTAGAGCTTTTAGCGGTGGTTTTTAGTTTGAAAATCTGGCGGCATTATTTATATGGAGTGTATGTGGATATCC
This sequence comes from Capsicum annuum, assembly GCF_002878395.1. NCBI lineage: Eukaryota > Viridiplantae > Streptophyta > Magnoliopsida > Solanales > Solanaceae > Capsicum > Capsicum annuum. The sequence continues at coordinate 36,315,829 of NC_061112.1, read as the reverse complement.
TTTTTTATCATAAAAGTCTACAGTATATATTCACTCAAAAAGAGCTAAATCCAGGAAGAGAAGGTGGTTTGAGCTTCTCAAGGACTATGATATGAGTCTTCACTACCACCCAGGTAAAGCTAACATAGTTATTGATACTCTTAGCAGGCTGTCCATGGGGAGTTTAGCTTATGTGGATAAGGAGAAGTGGGAATTGGTGAAGGATATTCACCGCTTGGATAATCTTGGAGTTCGTCTCTTGGACTCCAATGATGGTGGTGTAATGGTATAGGAAGTGGTTCGATGATCTCTTAGTGCAGAGATCAAGGAGAAGCAAATGATAGATCCTATCTTGATGAAAATAATGAGTGATGTGATGCAGCCCGAACCGGGGCCTTGTCGTAATGGGCATCCCAAATCCAACCAGGATTGGGGACCGCCCCTTTAACCCAACCCAACAACCTTATACAACCTTAGATGAGCTAAATTTTGAGCATATAATAAGATTGTGTAATGTTATTATGAAGACTCTGAGATAGGGTCACAACCATGACTAACCCAGCCTAGTCTAACCATACCAAACCAACAATCCATTCCATACCAGACCATTTAGAAAAATATCAAACATATTATGGTAATCAAAGACAAAATGTAATACAATGGAACAGTGAGAAATTATGTCCATATGGGTTCAGCTCCCCCTGCTAAAAGGGTCTCAGTGCATGTAGCCACACGACCAGGCAATATCCTTGGTATGACTATTACATCCCTCTAATATAAATGTGACCCTCGCACGTGGCAATTGAAGAGCCCTTATATCAACAAATATGAGTTTTCGGTTATAATCCCCCCGAGGCTGCCACCTTCCACGGCTTAGCTTACACTTCCTGTCATTAATTCCAAATTAAAATCATGTCTAAACAATCCAATTAACCTTTTATTAACCAAGGCTATTTAATAAACCAGTGGTATCATCACACCGCCATACTTGCAATCATTATCCATAACCTAACCATTTAGCTTAAGGGGACATTCAAGGGCCCTATTACTAGCCATATTACCTCTTAGGAGACTACCATGTTCTCCACAACCATAACTAATTAGCCATTAACCTTTGTAAACCACGGAAAAACATTTAAGGTTTCATATATAAGCTGAAAACAAGCAAGAGTTCTATTAAAATAAGTCAATCTAAAGAACGTACTTTATAAGCATTTTATCAAACACCTTGATACGCCCAAATTAAAACTCTCGTTAGAAAGTGTAAGCGGTCGCTGTCAAATATAAAACACAATTAGGTTGGGGTTGAATCCCACAGAGAATACTGAGCAAACTAATTGTTATGATTATTAATAAACTGTTGATCAAAGGTTCTGAGGTAATGGGGGTTTTGGATTTTTAACAAGATTAAGATGTTTAAAACAAGTAGTGTTCTAACTGGTTAGTTGTAATGCCCCGAAATTGGGTCCCGAGATGTCACACGGTACTTAAGGGCACAAGTGACCCCAAGCTAACCTTCCTACTGGCATAACTCATAAGTAACTGGATAAAATGCTTAAATTTATATAAAATCAGCAAAAACATAGAACTTCTCTGAACTTGATCAATATAAACATGAACTTTACAAGATTACAACTCTACTTTTACCAAACGAAACTGAAACTGAATACATCAACTTCTACTGACTGTCTATGAAGCCTCTACTGGTACTGACTTTAGATAGCTGGGACATGACTCCCAACTATCTAAGCTCAATATGACTAAAATAAGAAAATACAATACTTCTCGAACTGTATAACCAACTCAAGCCCTCGAATCAAAAGGACTCATCACCTGCTGACTGGGAGCGGCGGACTGACTGAATGCAGTATCTGTGCTACAATTTATACCTACATTTTAAGACATTGTAGCACATAGAAATATATGAGGGTCGGTACTTTAAGAAATGTACTGATTATGTGGGAGTGCATTGCAACATTATAAATAATATCATAAATGATTATGAAAATCATGCAGCTGACGATAACGACTTTCTTTGCTTGAATTAACTGAAATATATTCCTTGTAAATCATCAATAGTAATGCAAGCATTATATATCTCATAAATCATTATACTTAACTCAAACTATTTAACTCATGACTTAGAGTGACTCAGTCACTCATGAAACTTGAACTCTTATGGACTTGGCAGGTTCTTATAATCGATATAAATCGTGACCTACATGGAGTCCAATATTTTTCCCTCCTAAGGAGAGAATCCCACATTGGTAGGAGCGTCGTACTCTTGCAGGGAGTACAACCTAAATTTAGTGATCACAATTACTCGGCCTCTGGCCAACAATTCTCAATATCAATCCTACGGTGGCACGTAGTTTCGAGGGAAATACCACATTTTCCGCTCAGTGCTAAATACTACTCCCAGACATAAACTCAGAACGCGTTAGGAAATCCACCACAAACATCACAAAGGTCTATCATGAAGACCAAATCAAATCTCTTTCTTATTTATCAAATCATAATCAATTTGTGAATTCCTAACTCGACTCAAATCAAATCAATCTTTCTCAATATCAAAATGTACCAATTCATTAAGTCATGGAAGCATCAATAACTGTGAGGAAATATCAAGACTCATTGTAAAAACTCAATCTCATGAATCGATATACTCAATAATCCAATTTGTCATAAGGAAGCTTAAATCTTGACACATGTCTTGAAAGCATTTGAAATACCAACTCATGGTAGAAACATGAAATTCACAATATTAAATATCAAGTCATAATTTGGAAATTGTAAAATAATCATGTATCAAAAACTTCAAGAAAATATCATAGAACTCATTCTTGACTCTCAAGCTCAAATATCAATATATATATTCAATAATCAAACTTCTCATAGAAAAGCTTAAATCATGAATCTTATCTTTAATCATTCGGAAATCATCAACTCATAATAACAATATTCAACTCATGGCATAAGTTCTCAATTTAAGAAATAAAATGATGAAATAGTCATGTGTATCAATCTTAAAAAGCTCAAATATCATAAATCATTAATAAAGTAATTTGGGTGTAAACCCACTTTACGAAATCATGAATTTCAATAGTAGAAATTAAATCTTTGGGCACAAGAACGAAAGAAGAGTTCTTGTTCAAACCCCACATACCTTGGATTATGATTTTAAGATGTGCAAGCTTGATTGGAAACTCTTCTTCACACTTTTGAGCTAAGTTCTTGATGTCTTTGACTTGGAGAACTTGATTTTTGAACAACTTGGTAAAATCGTTGGAAGATTCTTGAATTTTATTGTAGAAGATTTGATATAGTATTTTGGAAGAAACTCTTGTTCTAGATCTTTCTTGGAAGAAAAATGAGAGTAAATGAACTTTTCTTCTCTACGTGGATATATATATAGGACCAAAATAGGCGGAAATGACCAAAATACCCTTGCAAAAATGTCTCTTAATCACTGAAAAAAAATGATGACATCCATGACAAGCCGCCAGGCCCGTGATAGGCCATCACGAATTGCCGTCACAAAAGGGTGGATTTTATGATTTTCGGCTTAAGGTTGATGACATTTTTGTGAGATGCTGTCAAACTTGTGATAAGCTGTCACAAAATGTCATCACAAAAGGTTGGATTTTGTGACTTTCTGCCTTAAGGTGACGGACGACATTTTGTGACAAGCCGTCAGGCTTGTGACAAGTCGTCACAAAAGGTCGTCACGGAGTTTCTAGGCTGATTTGCTCGAGTAAAATAAGCATAACTCTTTGCTCCAACATCGAATTTTGATGAAATTGGTATCATTGGAAAGATAATTTAATTATATATCTTTTGGGTGGTCATGGGCTCAACGATTCTTAGTATAACGAGAGATACGATCATTTGAATTTGGATATGGAAAAATCCTTCCCAAGAATTCAATCGGTAAGGAATGTTTTGATTCACCTAATTGCTAGGACATATTTGAGGACTTAATACACATCACTCTTGATTAGAAAACAACCAAAACACTATAATTTATTTCTCATGAGCTTGATTCATGGTTGCACTATTGATTAGAGTCTCGGGGTATTACAAAATGGCTCTAACTCCTTCACCGGGTGTCCGATTTAGGTGAATCTTATATCGATGGAAAGATTATCCAATTCTCCACATGATAAAAAGTGGAATTTGGGGAAATACAACATGATATAAACTACAATCAATTTGGAAGTCATCCATATTCACTCAAAAGATGGATTTATGCTTAAGAAATGATCGGGTTATGACAATATCTCCTCCTTGGAAACATTCGTCCTCGAATGTTGATGTTTGGCCAAGAATACAGAGAAAACTGAAGACACACAGCTGAAACAACTTGCTAATCTGAATCTATATCTTTCTAAACTTTGAAGTACTTCATTGAATGTGTAAACTTATGATGAGAATAGCTATACCGCTGGATCCGAGACTGGAAAATAATAGATAGAGGACAACTATAATTCTCAACTGAATTTGAGTTGATTTGCCTTCTGCTTATATTAAAGAGCGGGCTCATGCTGTGAGTTTAAAATTCACTTGATGTGATAAGGGTGCAATCATACTCATAGACGATGAAGAGATAATTTATGCAAGCATAGGTCATGAGAAATAAGGATAAGACTATATAATGGGTATTACATTGTCTGGATTAGAATACTTGGAAAACAAAGATTATTCAATAAATTCTTATAGACTAAATCACAATTATATATCCGAATCTGAAACTGATGCCTGATACATATACTGGACTGAATTCGTAGATTTTGGGTGCGAGCAACTACTTACCGGATTGCCCGTACTTATGAAACTTCGAGTGGTAAGACCAAACTAGTTCGAAAAAATAGAAGACCATAGAAATCTATCTGCCAAATTTTAAAAACTGGGTTACCGACTATGCAAACTGAATCATACTAGATTCTCATACTTAGGTAGAGGATTTCTTCAGCACCCTCCCATGGAATTCTAATGGTCTGAAGGAGCAAAGAACTTTAGGCAAGATCTAAATAAGACATCTGAATCAGAGATCGTAGAATTACCATAACCCCATAGCTTGAAACATAAACCTATGAATCCTAAGTCAGGATAAAAGTACTAAGCTTCAAGCAAGGCAACTCCTTACTCTTAAACTCAACCACACTTCTCAAACACTCTCTCGACTATACTATACCCTTCTGATACTATACTTGATCAATTCGACTTACAATCCCCATATGACACCAATACTTCCATCTACTCATCTCCCCTCGAACCAAACCCCCTCATCGTCTTCATGCCTAACCTAGAACCACAAGATTTGCCACATAACCCCATTCTGAATCATGAGCTCCCACACATCTACATTCTTATAACCTCTCACTTCAACAGTAATTCTCATTACCACTTCGACAACTCCAATCCACCAAATACTAGCTATTTACTAATGCGCAAGGCACTCATCCGAGTGCACACAAACACGACATCCAAGCCTATCTTCATACCCTACACACATCTTATCAAGAAAAATTTCCATGCACTCACCTCAAGCACACCTGACATACTCCTAGCTAATCTAGTCCTACACAAATGCTTCACTCCAATATTCCTTCCAACTCATGGAATTACACAAAATGAACACACCACAATCTTCCCAAATTATAACGCATTAAACTTCAACTAACCATAACATGTATCAAAGACTTAGCCTCAATCTTACTTTACATTACCGCCAAGCCAAAGTAGCGCTTGAACATTGGAACTGAACATGTCACAAAACTTGAGTACATAAGTCATGCGTTGCAAGACCTAAATTGGGAAGTCATAACTATGAAATGTTATTCCAACCGGTGAAAGGTCTGAAACTCCACATTTCGGTAACTATGTGAGGACATAATTCTTTATGGCATGCTTGGACATGAATCATGATCATGGAAATCAGAACGCAAAGGATGAATAAATATTGGAATGACTGAAAATACTAAAATAAAATGGGTCGAGCAGTATCCCTTCTTATAGCTGTTCCACAACTTACTGGCACACCCACTAAAACCTGACAACCTAACCTGGTTACTCATTCTACTATCTCCCCCTTAGACTAAAGCCATCACACTCCTTAACTCAATTACTAGGAACATTATTCATTACCTAACTAGTCTTCCTCCACCTAGCAACTCCACGGCACTTACTAATTATGCCACATATAATGACCCTAGAAAATAAAGCATCCCCATAGCACCTTGGGCAAGATTTCTCACTAAGAACACAAAATCAAACTTAATTACAAGTTGATCAGACTCAAGCTCTTACATACACTGTCAAAACCCATTAGATCACTTCTCTATAACTAGCACCATTAACCAAGAAATCATCACATTTACCTTCATAGCCACCAATCATCCAAGCTTAATGCCTAACGCTCAGCATAACTTACAACTCCACCTCACACACATAATTCTCACTTGGAAACTATAAAAAAAACGTCAATAAATACTAGCCCACTTAAACCCCCTAATAACAATAATTTGTCATAATCATATGGCCTCTCTCATTTATAATCCATCAACGCGCCCCTTCTATCCATTATTACTATCTATCCTCCATACATAGCTTAACTTAGTGCATAACTTTCTAAGCCTCAACTTAACTTCCCCTTGCAATCTCAGGAGCACCTAAAGTTAACAACACTCATCCACTAAGTATCCTCATCCATAACCTATACTTATCTTGTGCAACACACCATCAACAACTCGTTTCATATCTTAAGCAAACTATTATTTACCTCCACTAATAACTCTTTCTCTTTCTTCTATGAGCTGACACACAAGAACAATATCACTTCATCACTAACTCGATTATATGCAAAAGGCTCAGCTATACATACTTTTAATAAATCACAATTTCCATCTTTCTTTCCACTATACCTCTAAACTCAGTTCCAACCAGCACAAGAAAATAAGGTACACAAAGAGTCGCTAGTGAATTAAAATAGGCCTCACCCGGCTTCACTAGTCTTTGATTTTGCATTTTGAAAAAGAATTTGAGATGGATAACAAAGCAATTATGCTAGTGAATCAAAAGATCCCCACACAGCTTCAATAGACTTTCAGTTCCAACATCATGATGATAAGAAGGTTACGAGAGGTAGAAACTCGCCATACAATATTTGATAATCTAAGAATACACATCTTACTCTATCTTAACTGAATAAATCATAAGGGAGAGGGCATAACATTGAAATTAGGAAACTTATAACACGTTGGTAAGCTCTTCCCAGGCTGCTTTGTGAGACTTCTGAAATTTCTCACTTGCAAGTCTAAGGGCATTGTCAGGGAAGGAAATTAAAACTCACAGATCATGTTACCTAAAGAACAGTACATAGATAAAAAAAAGTATAGATTATCATTATAGATTCTAAGAAGGAATTTGGAAGTGTAACTGACTTGGGCTTATTGCACGAATCATAAGAAAGGCATGATAAGACACTAATAGGATACTTTCTAGCTTATTTAAAACTCCATAACTATCTATGGAGACTACTTAAGAAAGTACTATCTGCAAAGAGTTGAGATTGACTGTCTCTAATACCTCGAAAATAAGGCGAGGATGCCCTGAATAGAGGAAGATGAGAATCAGCATAAGTTTCTCAAAGAACGTTTCAATAGCACGATCTAAGACATAAAAGAATGGAGACCTTTTCTAAATATCTTGTAGCCTCTCAGAGAAATGTCTCCGTACTATTTCGTAAAACTCTACTAGACACGGCTTTAAAGACACCCTAGTACACTTGAACTATGTGCTTTGATACAAAGTTTGTAATGCCCCGAAATTAGTTCCCGAGACGTCACACGGTGTTTAGGGGCATAAGTGACCCTAAGCTAACCCTCTAACTTGCATAACTCATAAGCAACTGGATAAAATTCTTAAATCTATATAAAATTAGCAAAAAAACATAGAACTTCTCTGAACTTGGTCAATATAAACATGAACTTTACAATATTACAACTCTACTTTTACCAAACGAAACTGAAACTGAATACATCAACTTCTACTGACTGTCTATGAAGCATCTACTGGTATTGACTTTAGATAGCTGAGTTATGACTCCCAACTGTCTAAGTTCAATACAACTAAAATAAGAAAATACAATACTTATTGAACTGTATAACCAACTCAAGGCCTCGAATCAAAAGAACTCGTCACCTACTGACTGGGAGCGGCGGACTGACTGAGTGTGGTATCTGCGCTACAATTTGTACCTACATTATAAGACACTGTAGCACATAGAAATATATGGGAGTCAGTATTTTAAGGAATGTACTGAGTATATGGGGGTGCAATACAACATTAAAAATAATATCATAAATGATTATGAAAATCATGCATGCTAATGATAACAACTTTCTTTGCTTGAATTAACTGAAATATATTCCTTGTAAATCATCAATAGTAATGCAAGCATTATATATCTCATAAATCATTATACTCAACTTAAACTCTTTAACTCACGACTTAGAGTGACTCAGTAACTCCTTAAACTTGAACTCTTATGGACTTGGGAGGTTCTTATAACCGATATAAACTGTGACCTACATGGAGTCCAACATTTTTCCCTCCTGAGTAGAGAACCCCTCATTAGCAGAAGCGTCGTACTCTTGCCAGGGAGTACAACCTAAATTTAGTGATCACAATCTCATACTCGGCCTTTGGCCCATAATTATCAATATCAATCCTACGGTGGCACGTAGTTTTGGGGGAAATACCATATTTCCCTCTCGGTGCTAAATACTACTCCCAGACACAAACTCAAAACGCATTAGGAAATCTACCACAAATATCACAAGGGTATATCATGAAGACCAAATCAAATCTCTTTCTCATTTATCAAATCATCATCAATTTGTGGATTCCTAACTTGACTCAAATCAAATCAATATTTCTCAATATCAAAATGTATCAATTCATTAAGTCATAGAAACATCAATAACTGTGAGGAAATATCAAGACTCATTGTAACAACTCAATCTCATGAATCAATATACTCAATAATCCAATTAGTCATAAGGAAGCTTAAAGCTTGACACATGTCTAGAAAGCACTTGAAATACCAACTCATGGTAAAAACATGAAATTCGTAATATTAAATATCAAGTCATAATTTGAAAATTATAAAATAATCATGTATCAAAAATTTTAAGAAAACATCATAGAACTCATTCTTGACTCTCAAGCTCAAATATCAATATATATTCAACAATTAAACTTCTCATAGAAAATCTTAAATCATGAATCTTATCTCAAATCATTCGGAAATCATTAACTCATAATAACAATATTAAACTGATGGAATAAGTTCTCAATTTAAGAAATAAAATGATGAAATAGTCATGTGTATCAATCTTGAATAGCTCAAATATCATAAATCATTAATAAAGTAATAAATCCACTTTCCAAAATCATGAATTTCAATAGTAGAAATTAAATCTTTTGGCACAAGAACAAAAAAAGTGTTCTTGTTCAAACCCCACATACCTTGGATTATGATTTTAAGATGAGCAAGCTTGGTTGAAAACTCTTTTTCACACTTTTGAGCTAAGTTCTTGATGCCTTTGACTTGGAGAACTTGATTCTTGAACAACTTGGTAAAACCTTTGAAAGATTCTTTAATTTTCTTATAGATGATTTGATTTAGGATTTTGGAAGAAACCTTAGTTCTAGATCTTTCTTGGAAGAGAAATGAGAGAAAATGAACTTCTCTTCTCTACTTGGATATATATAGGGCCAAAATGGGCAGAAATGACCAAAATGCCCTTGCAAAAACGTTCCTTAATTGCTGGAAAAAAAATAGCTGACGACATCCATGACAAGCCATCAGGCCCGTGATAGGCCGTCATGAATTGTCTTCACAAAAAGAGTGGATTTTATGATTGTCGGCTTAAGGTTGACGACATTTTGTGACAAGCTATCACAAAATGTCATAAAAAAAAGTTTGGATTTTATGAATTTCTACCTTAAGGTGATGACATTTTGTGAAAATCCGTCAGACTTGTGGTAATTTGTCACAAAAGGTCGTCACGGAGTTTCCAGGCTGACACGCTCGAGTAAAATAAGCATAACTCTTTGCTCCGATATCGAATTTTGATGAAATTGGTATTGTTGGAAAGATAATTTAATTATATATCTTTTGGTAGGTAATGGGATCAATTATTTGTAGTATAACAGGAGATATAATCATTTGAAGTTGGATATAGAAAAATCCTTTCTAAGAATTCAATCGGTAAGGAATATTTTGATTCACCTAATCGCTAAGACATCTTTGAGTCCTTAATACACATCACCCTTGATTACAAAATAACCAAAGAACTATAATTTATTTCTCATAAGGTTGATTCATGGTTGCACTATTGGTTAGAATCTTAGGGTATTACAAAATGGCTCTAACTCCTTCATCGGGTGTCCGATTTGGGTGAATTTTATGTCGATGGAAAGCTTATCCAATTCTCCGCATGATAGAAAGTCAAATTTAGGGAAATACAATACGATATAAACAACAATCACTTCAAAAGTCATCTATATTCACTCAAAAGATGGATTTAGGCTTCAAAAATGATCGGGGTGTTAAATTAGTGTTATTGCAAGTTTTAATTCAATGAGATTAATCAAACTAGGATTATGTTCACCAAGATGTTCAAGAAGTTAGGGTTGTGAGTTGTTCTAAATTTCCAATTAACAACTTCAATTGTAAAAATTATTGAATTCTAAAGTTGACCCATTTGTTTCTCAACCTAAATGGGTAATTACCCTTTAATTCTTTCCAACTCAAAGAATGCATTTAATTATTCAATTGATTTCTCAAGTGGATTGATCCTATTAAGGCATCAACCCTTAACCCAAAGGTTGAAGCCTTTGAATTCCTTATAAATCTCCTCTTTTCCCAACATACACTTTTTTACTCAAACAAGTGATGTCCTTGGGATCAACCTTCAAGTTTGCAACCAAGAAAGGTCATGATTGTGACGAGGAGTTTATACAATCTCAATTAGTCATGGAAATTAAGCGTTCTCACAACCCCAATCAGATAATCACATCAAGGCTCCCATAACCCTTGTTATAGGAGCTTTAGCCACACATCTCAATAGAAGAAGAGAAAGACATTGTTTTGTTCATAAATTAATTCACACAATTACTTACAAAATTCCAACAATTGTTCTTGATCTTCAGTGAAAATAATGATAAAGTTTCTAAGATCCACAATAATAGCTTGAAACCTTAGAAAGTAATACATTACAATGTATTTCAAAGATGGAAATAAGATTAAAGATACCTAATCTAAACCTAGACTGGGTATTTATATTCTTCCAGGGACTGGTGTTTTAAAATTCAAAAATCGGATTGCCAGATCATAGTTGACGGCCAAGTTGATGGTCCATCAGTGTTCTAACGATCCATCACTTGGAACGTCACTGGTATTCTAGAGGCATTCTATTCTATTTCATCTCCCACACCCAGGTTGACGGCCCGTCAATGGTATAATGTTCCGTTACCTGGACCATCGCTTTATCACTACATAAGATTTATTCTGCTTTGGGTGACGGCTAAGTTGATGGCCCATCAGATTCCTGATTGGACCATCATAAGGATTTGTGCTTTTGATCATTCTGCCTATTATTGACGTACATCCTGATGGTCCGTTACATGGTTAACGGTCTGTTATTTTGACTGTCAATACACTTTTTCTTCTGCTTTTCCAAGTTATTTATTTATCTAAGTCCTTGAACTGAAAACACTAAAATCCAACGTTAAATACAATAATAGTTGATTAAAAACACACAATTATCCCTTGTAAAAGATGTAAAATATTCCATCAAAAATCGAAATATCAATACCCTCAACTTAAGACCATTGTTTGTCCTTAAGCAACTAAACACCAAATCACAAGCATGAACAAACACAATGATGGGCATTCAACTGTTGAACTAGATTTCATACAACCACATAACTGTCATATCACTCATGTGGTTTCAATATATCAGGATCTATAGCTGGCATTATTTATAATTCAGCATATACACAACCATAGATACAATATCCCACAGAAATCAGCAAAACTAAGTTTAACTCAAATTGCCCTTACAGTCAAAGAAGTCCACCACACATTATTCATTTAACCTGTGGATGAAAACCAAGACTCTCGCTCTCACAAAGAAAGTTGAAAGCACAGTATACATACCCATAAGCTTTCCCTTATTAACTAATGTTCCCCTATGGTTGATTCACAAAGATCAAGAAGGACTTTTTATGGCTTGTAATGATGTTTTGTTGTTAGGTGAGGACTAATTTTTGGAAAAGTAACTTTAAGTTCGAACTTCTCTCTCTTTTCCCTTGATTTCTACTCACCAAGACAAATGTTTTTCTAGTTCACTTACAATCCAAACTATTTATCCATGATTTCACCATAAACCCATTTTTTACAGAGTCTGCATCAGCCACCCATAACTTATGTTGATGCAGTCAGTTGAGGTTCATGATATCTAACTAGATTAGGGCTAGCTGTGATATTTTATTTTAACTTCAAACCACCTACATCAAACTGTTAACTTCCTGACAGTAGTCACCCTCAACTTAGGAATTTTGCCTAATTTAAGGTGCACGATTACCAAAATTGGACATAGCCAAAGTTATTTGGAGTTATTGGGAATGAATAAACACTAATACAAGCTCAAAAAAGGTTCAAAAATGGAAAATCCTTTTGGCGGGTCATTATTTATGACAAAGTGGACTAATAATTGAAGGGTGCCTACTATCCTATCTTATTGAATCAAACAAAACAATATCAATGAACCGGGAAAGTTCTAGTTGTACACACTATGCAACAACTATAATAAACACTCGCACACACAGGCAATGAGTTAACACTTATTCTACCAACTCTTGGGACTTACATCACATGATCATGCTCACTTTATTTGTGCATCCCAATGCCAATCACAGAATCACAAATAGTTGTTCAACATATACTAAGTGACAAGAAGGAATAGTCATGCAAACATGTTCAAAGTACTTTGCCACATTCATTTTTCATCCATACATACAAAAAGGTGCTAAAAGAAAAGATAATACATAAATATAATCACTGAACAATATGTATATCACGAAAATAAAGGAAAAACAAATACGCAACCTAAATATGTTGATTCTAATAGATAGCGCATGGGATAAAGAACCCTGGCAACAAAAAACCCTATGGTGACCGAAACACAACAAGTACACGTATAATCACTCCCACTAAAAATGAATGTGTTGTCCTCAAATGCAACAAAATAAAGTACAAATGAGTGGAATACTTGTAAAGCCTCTGAGGATGATAAGTCGGTCAAATGCAGTAGGCTTCTTTAGCCTCAGTTGCAACATCGGTGACACCAATGGTGGTAGGGGTACTCAAAACTACTTTCTCCTGAAGTGGAGGTATCTCAAATAGTACCGGATCAAGTGTAGTCCCTCTCGAACTAGTGGATACTCTTGCTACTTTTTCTGCTTCTTTTCTTCGTCTCTTCTCGACCTCTTCGCAAATTTCTTCATATCTCTAGCTTCTATTTCTTTCGGTGTCATATCTTCTTGAGTCCTTCTCCTTGAAGATTTCCTATCAGAATTTTCATCAACTTGTTTACCTTTATCTTTTGGCGAGATTCCCATAAGATCAACAAGGCCCTCGTCTTCATCATTGATTATCAATGCGAGGTTACAAGCAGGTTGTATAGGCTGTCTTTTTAGTTAAATATTGTCAGCTTGTGCTTTCCTAAATTCTGCCACAAACTTTGCAAAATGTGGCACTGATATCCCATCCAGCCATTTGTTTATACGTTCTTTCATTTCATCCATTTTGGCCTAAATATTCTGATATGGCTTTAAAGCTTTATCAATGATCCAGTCAACAAATAACTTGAACTAGTTTTCCCATACTTTCAACTATTTTTTAAACTTCCTTTGAGTCCTCATAGACTTTGTAAAGTTTTTTTGCATTAGCTAGTATTTTGAATACTGAGGTGGTACAGATATAGTGTCTGTAGTCTCTCTCATCGAAGGCATAGAAGCTAACTGTGTAGAAGCATCGAAAGGCATATAATTTGGGGGCACATAAGTGGTAAATGGTAATGGCATACCTGTATGGATCTCATACATCCCTGGGGATAGAGTTGACTGTGACTGATAAGCAGGTGGCTTGTTGACTCTCATCTCAAATTTTGAATCATCCTTTGTTTTTTCAATATCCTACTTGTGACTTGCTCGAACCTTATTCTCAACCCCTCTGATCAAAGGTATTTTTTGCTTGCCTGCATATGTCTGTGTCAAACACGAGAACGGTAAAGTTCTTGCCACTTTGTGTGCATGGACAAATAGCTCATCAATAATAATGCGGCCAAAGTTAATCTTTAGCCTGACAACCAGACTAGCAACCAACACTGACCTATGACTATCCAAGTTTCCATCTCCTCCTATCGACATCAGTCCCAGTCTAACAATGGCCCACCAAAACTTAGCCCAAAAGTTGAAAGACGATTTAGCAATCCACTCCTTGGTATTCTTTGCCCATGATTGGTTACCATCATTAGTGAGAAGCCTAGATAACCTAGGCCTTTAGCTGGAGGACGTAGTTAGATGATGATCAAGTTCTAGTATGATAGTTTGTGACTCATAATTGGGCCAAAATAGCATCCTGTTCAGCGTGCAGGCAGAGATATCAATGGTGACCCCTCTTACCAAAACTCATTCCCTATTAGTAAATCTAAAATTTTTGTACTCTTAGGACAGTCCTTCCCTACCAATGCCAAATAACTGGCAAAAAATTCACATACGATATTGGAGTAGTAAGTCCCTGGAGGTATGCTCATCCACCCCAACTCATACTCATTAAAATGCTGCTCAAGTTTTGAGTATTCATGCAGCTCGAAAGTGATAATATGGTTCTCCTCAGAAATGGGCCTGTTTATTTTCCTCTTTGCTGTTGGCTCAAGCCCATCAAGATAGTACTCCCATGCTCCTTAATCTACCCTAGATTTCATCCCATATTTGAGGGTCTTTGATCTTATTAACATTGGCATCTTCAGCTTCCGACGCCTCAACTTGGTCGGGGTTTGATGTGTTAACCCCTTCCTCGCTAGGTCTTGAAGTATACTGCTACTGTTGTTACTCTTAATTTTCTCATCATACTGGGAGACTACTTGCATTAACCACTGATGAGTGTTGAAATTAGACGCTTCCTCACTACATGCCGGTTCACCTCTACCCCTGCTTATTGAGCTCTACCACCACCTCTATATGGTGGTAGTTTTCTTTCTATTTTTCCTAAACCAAGAACAAACCATCAAGAATGTATCAGAATCAGAAAGAAATAAGGTTCAAAATCAAGTCAACAAACCATCTAACGGTCCTTCAAGAATCTGATGGTCTATCAGGATCACCGTTAAGGCTTAACCAATGACCCTTTGATATGGAACCCTTGCGATGGTCAAAGTGATGGTCTGTTAGGGGTCTAATGGTTCGTCAAGTTGTCCGTCATCCTAACTTTTCAACTTTAGGTTTCACTTTGACATTTTATCGAACATCTGGTATACATTAATTTATTACGCACAATAATCATGGCATTAGTTTAGTACTTAAGAATAAATTTTGCCATTTGGGGTCCATGGGCTACTCAGACTTCACCCAGAATAGTGTTTACCAGAGTTTGACCTAATCAGAAGCACAACAATCCAAAAATAAGATGAAGTTCCTGTTAAACATTATCAAACTTACATAAATCACGTTTATCATTCTGAAAAGAAGAGTAAAGTTGTGATCATACCTTGTTTCTGTAGTATTCTTCACTACTCTGAACTTGTAGAACTTCATAAATAACTACGACTATTAAATTGCTTTATCAGTGAGAGACTTAACTTAATTTCTGATGAGAATAAGAGAAAGGGAGAGTTATTTAACTAGAAGAGAATGGGGAAGAGGGAAAGTCCTAAGAGGAGATGAATGATCCTTGATACTTTAAATACAGATCAATTTAAATAGTTTTAGGATTTGAAAAGGTGTTAACGTACATAACCATTTTCTCTTGTTAATTTAAAGATGTTTTGGTCGGATAAGAATAACTCATTCAGCTTTAAATTGAACCGACCCGCCCGACTAAAAATTAAGGTTAATTTGATGGATCATCTAATGATTCATTAAAAGTATGATGGTCCATCAGTTTCATCATCAAGACTTACTAGAACCTTGATTAATATTCCATGTTGCGATGGTAAAAGCGACGATCCATCACAGAGGTGACGGTCCATCATAATTCCCATCAGATCTATCCAATAAACTGATTTTCCTTCTTTATGGTGATGGTTATGTTGACGGTCCATCAAGACTATGATGGTCTGTCAAGTTGCCCATCAGGCTCATTCTATTAACTAAGGTTTTTGGATTTCTTTTGATGACACAGTGATGGTCCATCAGAACTCTGACGCGCAGCATTCTCGTTGGCCATCCTAAACTAGTTCAGTTTTTATTTTCCTACATTCCTCTTCCTGCAAAATTACACAAATACATCAAATCTCACAAAAAAAAATTAATAACTCTAACTATGCTTACAACAACACATTGTAGGTTGCCTCCCACTAGCACCTAATTTAATGTTGCGGCACGACTCAATAATCTCGATTACTCAGACTTCATCAAGATAGATAGTACCTAAGCATTTAATCAAGTCCATTGGACCAATATACAAGTTGACTCATTGCCTGTTGACTTTGAAGATTCTCCCATATTCATTCTCAGGTTCAACTACTCAAGAAGAGTAGACTTGGTTAACTTTGAACGGACCAGACCACTTTGACTTAAGTTTACCTAGAAAGAGTTTCAGTCTGGAGTTGAAAAGAAGTACCCAATAACCTTTTTGAAAGTCCCAATTTTCAATCCTCCAGTCATGTTATCTCTTCATATTTTATTTGTATAGGTCTGCTCTTTCATAATCCCTGAGACAAAACTCGTCCATCTCATTCAGCTGCCCCAGCTGTAACTCTATTGCCTCATTTCAATTCAGATTCAGCCACTTAAGTGCCCACAATGCCTTGTGTTCAAACTCAATCGGCAAGTGGCATGCCTTTCCATATACCAATTGGTATGCTGACATGCCAATGGGTGTCTTAAAATCCGTTCAGTATGCCCACAAGGCGTTATCAAGCTTTCTAGACCAATCATGTCTACTTGTGTTCATTGTTTTGGCCAGAATTTCCTTTATTCCTGATTTGAAATCTCCACTTGCCCAGTAGTCTGTGGGTGATATGGAGTTGCTACCTTATATTTTCTCACCCCGTACTTAGCTAATGCAGCCTGGAATACTCTTTTGAAGAAATGATATCCTCCATCACTTATAATAGTGCGTGGTACTTCAAAGCGAGAGAAGATGTTCTTTTTGATAAAGACAACTACTCTTTTCCTTTTGTTGTCAGCTAGAACCAAAGCTTCTACCTATTTTGATACATAATCTATAGCAACCAAGATGTAATTCAACCCATAGGAACTGACGAAGGGCCCCATGGAATCAATACCCCAAATGTCGAATAATTCAACCTCTAGCATTTTTGTTATCGGTATTTCATGGTGCTTCGAAATTGAGCTTTGCCTATAACAATGGTCACATCTCTACAAAAATTTGTATGCATCTCTGAACAAGGTTGGCCAATAATATCCGCTCTGTAGCATGTTCCTTGCAGTATGATCACCTACATGGTGACCCCCAACTTGTGAAGCATGGCAGGCTTTCAAAATATTCAGCATATCAATATTTGGGACTCATCTTCTGATAATATTATCAGCACAATGCTTGAATAGATATGGCTCATCCCATAAGTAACTTTTGGCATCATGGAGGAATTTCCTTTTTTGATGAAAGGAAAAATCTTCAGGCATAAGATTGCTACCATATAGTTGGCAAAGTCCGCGTACCAAGGTACTATTTCAAGTACAATAGCAAGGATTTGATCATCAGGGAATACATCATCAATTTCCATTTATCAGTAATTTTCTAATCACCCTCAAGTCTGGATAGATGGTCTGTGACCTGATTTTTACGTCCTTTTCTGTCTTTGACCTCGAAGTCAAACTCTTATAGAAGCATCACCCATATGATTAACCTTGGTTTAGCATTCTTAAATGCCATCAAATATCTCAAGGCAGCATGGTCTGTATGAACCACCACCTTGTTTACCAACTAGTAAGCACAGAAATTCTCAAAAGCATAGACAGCCACGAGAAGTTCCTACTCAGTAATAGTGTAATTCTTCTGTGCCCCATTCAATGCCTTGCTCGTATAGTAAATGGGCTGGAACAATTTTTCTTTCTTCTAGACAAGCACGGCCCCAAGAGCTACTCCACTTGCATTACACATAATTTCGAAAGGTTTAGACCAGTTTGGAGAAACAATAACAGGGAAGCAGCCACAAGCTTCTCTTTAAGGCATTCAAATGCCTTCCTGCAATCATCATCAAATACAAACTTAGCCTCCTTCTCCAATAATTTTCACAATGGATTTACAATTTTGGAGAAGTCCTTAATAAACCGGCGGTAGAATCTAGCATGTTCCAAGAAACTATGAACTCCCTTCACATACATAGGAGGGGGTAATTTCTCTATCACCTCTACTTTTGCCCGGTCGACCTCAATCCCCTTGGCTGAAATTCACTGTCCAAGAAAAATGCCCTCCTTTACCATAAAGTGACATTTTGATCATTCTCAGCATAAACAAAACAAACCCAACATGAAATTCATAAAGAAATCCATAAAGTTAAACTTAGAAAAGGGATTTTCGGGCTTCATGGATGAAAGGACTCCATGAATGAACACTAGGCATACCTTAGCTTGTGATTCTACAAAGATTGAAGGAGAGATTCTTGAAATTTGACAGTGAATTCCCTTGGAATTGAACCTACTATGAAAAACTTAGGGCTTGTTCTTGAATGTTTTTTAGAGTAACTGAGTATAAGTTGCTGAATTATGGCCAAATCTCATGTTATAAGGCTTATATAGGGTGGAAATTGACCCTTTTAACCCTAGGACATGTCTTTAATGTCTAAGAAAATTTCTCAATTTTTATCTTTAGTGCGAAGCACCGCTATCGTGCTAAGTCACTGGAAAGTAACAAATGGGAAATTACACGGTGGTGCAATGCGGAGCTATCACATTGCCACCTTTTTTGCAACCTGGAAGTTTGGCGCGACATGCCACTATCACGGAGCAACACTGAAAATTGACAATTTCCATTTGAGCTATCTCTGCGACGTGCTGAAGGCTAAGATGATATACTGTCTCACTAAAAAGGCTCTAAGTCTTCGCCCGAGTATCGGATTTGGGCTAATTTGGTATCGATGGAAAGCTTATTAAAATTACCACATTAAAAAAGGTGAAAATTTTAAAAATACCACGTGTAAAAAAGTAGATTCATCTTTCAAATAAAGATTCTAACATTCTTGGGGAAATTTTTCTTGCTAGGAAAAGTACGGGGTATTACAGTGTGTCCCACACCTATAGTTTTATTTTTCATTAAATCTAGCTAATAGCTCAAAATGAATCTGGTAGCCTCAGGACCTGAATCAAGGGTCCCCTAATGTAAAATCAATATTTTAGAGATGATGGTGCTGTTGAAATTGTCATCCAGGACAGTTTACTAAGAGTTTTGGTTGGAGACCAATTCCTTAGCAGTGAAATCTCCAAAATAGAAAATTGAGCCTAAAATCTAAATGACCTATTCGATAACAAAATCAACATTTTTGGCAAGTCATGAATGACCTGTAGCCATTGTGGAAAGGCTCAAAATGCCAGAAATGCATAGAAATTAAGAAAATGACATAAAGGGTCATTACACCTTATCAATTAGAAAGTATGACTTTAGGATTAATCACATAAGCTTGTTAATTATTTAAACTATGTTTTTCACTTAATGAACATAAATTAATCAAGTATGTCTTTCACTTAATCAATATAAATTAATCAAGAGGATATTATGAAACCAATATGTGTTACTTCTCAAAGTCTAGTTTGTTTTATTAAACTCTAATCTTAAGTATAAATAAGCAACCTAAGATTTTATTTATGTCTAGACCTTTATCAAAAATAAATCGTCCAATGTCTCTTGGATATTAAGTTGGGATAGGTAAGCATCCAAGGAAATTCTAGTTTTACATTTTCTTTAGAGCATTTTTAGTTTAATAACCAAACTAGGTGGGGTGGTGTTATATGTAGTTTTGATGATGAGCAGCTGAAGTACAAGGGACCAGGTCCCTGGATGCGCAAGCTACAATATAGCTGGCATATGTCATCTACACAATTTTATTCTTTTGTGTAAGAAACTTGCAGGCGTTATTTTGTACTGACTTGGACAACTGGTCCAATGATCTTTCATCCCTAATCATCAATTGTCTATAAAAAGGAAGAGACACCTCTTCATAAAATTATTTTATGCAAAAATCAAAGAAAAAAGAGAGGCAGCAAAAAATTCTATTTCAAGACTGCTCAAACATTGCTCATATTCTAATCTTTGTAATATGCTTAAAGAGTAAGTAAGTGTTCCTGAGTGTTGATTTGTAAATGAATCACTTATGTTATAAAAGTAGTGCTTTTGTATGTTGAGAGAGTTTCTTAGGTAAGTTTCCTAAGCTTTAAGTTGATTATAGTTAATCAATGTAGAGAGAGTCCTGGTAAAGTTACGAAGATGAGCTTGTTGTAAAGTTGCTACTAGCACAAAGATCTTAAAGGTAGGCTACTGTAATCAGGAGGTTGATTATAGTAGATTTCTTTGGTTCTTGTGAGGGCAAGCCTTGGTTTTTACCTTTCTGGGTATCCATGTAAAAATCCTTGTGCATTTACACTTTCTACACTATTTTTAGTTTTCCTACATTCTATTATTTGATTTCCTATGATTAATCTTGAGGGACCTTGTCCCTCATTGTGTAGTGCAGACCCTCAAGGGTTTCAATAATTTGTATCAGATATGATTTACTCTAAAAGGTTCACACCTAGAGTGTCTTGGTTGGAATGGCTTCTCCGCCTAATCTAGAAGAAGGGCAATCTACAACTAGACCACCAAGATTCAATAGATAGTATTATGGGTGGTGGAAAACTAGGATGTTTGACGTCATCATAGATGAGGATAGTGAACTAATGGACATCATTCTTGATAGTCCTTATCTTTCTATAATAGAAGTAAAAGAATGAATGTGACAAGAATGGTTCTCAAAAGCAAGCGTGAGTTCAATCATAAAGACATGAAGAATATTGAAAAGAATTACAAGGCTAAGAAACTATTAGTACGTGACATAGGTCCTGATGACTATAATAGGATCTCAGCTTGTGAAAATGCTAAAGAGATCTGGGATTGATTGAAGACTGCTCATGAGGAAACAACAGATGTGAAGGACTCTAAATCTTACATACTGACAACACAGTATAAAACCTTTATTATGAAAGGAGAGATAATACAAGAAATGCATACAAGATCACTTCCATCACAAATGAGCTATATTTCATAGGAGAGGTGATTAAATTATATAAACAAGTGAGAAAGATTTTGGTTGTTCTTCCTAAGTCATGGGAAAGCAAAGTAGATCCATAACTGAGGCAAGAAATCTGAAGACCCTCACTATGGATGAACTTATTGGAAACTTGAAAACTCATAAACTCAAGAAACAACAAAGAGAAGAGAAGAATGCAGTCAAAAAGGAAAAATATTTGGTACTAAAAGCCTTAAGTTAGATTCAAATAAAGAAGACATTGATGTTGCCTACTCGGTGAAAAAAATTGTTAGACCCAGAGGAAAGATGGCCAGTTCCAAAGAGGTAAAAGTAGCAGAAGAAAAGGTATCACTATAGAGATTTGTCATAAATATAGAAGTCCTAAGAATTTTGTCAAGGACTTTCCCATGCACAAAATAGAACATCAGGACTACCTTAAGGCTGCAGGTGACAAAGGAAAAATTAGGGACCAGGTCCCTGACAATTTAAGAAAGAAGGCTGCAGCTGATTATGTAGTAAAGCAAGCTCTGGCAGCATGGGGAAATTCTTCCAGTGATTTAAGTGATGATGAAAAGATAGGGGATGTCTCTATTCTAGGGTGGAAGAAGGTCTAGTTATATATGATTTCTTGTTTGCACTCAACGCAGACACAGAAAATGAAAAAGAAATAGAGGTAACCCTATTCAACATTAAGGAGAATCTAGACAATTACACTGCTGGGAAGATAAAAAGGCTTGCAAGTGTGTTGATAGACTCTGTATGTGAACTAACTACTACAAATAATGCCATATAAGAAAAAGTAGAGAATCAAGAGCATGAGTTTATTTCTTTAACTCTCAAAATTTTGAAATTGAAGAGTTGTTTATAAAGATGAACTCTGAAAATCTAAGTCTAATGGGTAATCTGAAGAAAGTAAATGGAATTAATTGTAAAGGGAAGAATGACACCTCAAGGCTTGAGATTGATCTTAAGGAGAAATTGGAAGCTTCACAAAAATACCTTATGCCAGCACTTCAGAAGAATAAAGAATTAGACAGGGACGTGGTCCGCCTGATAGAAGAATTGAACAAGTCTCTTAAATGGAATACTTCCCCACTAATCTTTTTTGACTTACTAGTCAAAGTATTAATGATGGTAGAGTAATAGGCTACCAAGGAAAATTCTAACCTAGTAAGTCCAAAGGAAAGATTGTTCATGACGATATAAGCAAATGGCACAAGCTCTTATGCACTCACTATGGAAGAGATGGGCATATGAAAGAAAGATGACAACACTTTCTTAAGGTAGAATTAAGTAATACTAAATACATTCAGTAGAAGAGCACATATCCTAAGGCTTCGAGTCTCAAAAAGGAGTGAAGATGAAGCTATCCCTGCCTAGGTAGACTAAGAAGAATTTGATCACTCCATTTTCCTCCAACTGGGAACTCAAACTCAAATGGGTTCCCGAATCTAAGAAGTGATCATGATTCTAAGAATGAGAAGAGGTTTGCAGTTAGGAATACCTCGTTGATTAAAAGTGTTCAAAGCTCAATGATGGAAGGTCTGACTATGTTCTCTCTCTCAAGATACTTCAGTTGAAGATGTCTTATTATGAAAAGTTGATCTCAAAGACCTAGTCCTTAGCTTATGAAAGTTAATATTCAACAATGGGGTATGTGAAGTTTGTGTTCAAAAGGAAACCCTAAATTAACCTTCAGATTTGATGAATGAAAATATTCTGGAAGATGAACTGAAAAGTAATTCTATGGGTTGATGAAATAAGTGCATGTAGTTCCTTATCGATAAGGAA
>NC_061112.1:35607268-35608165 GCF_002878395.1 Capsicum annuum | reverse complement strand
TGCTGGGGTATTAGTTAACCCAAAAGACATAACAAAAAACTCAAAATGGCCATAACGAGTTCGAAAAGCAGTTTTTGGGATGTCACACTCCCTAACTTTAAGTTGATGATAGCCGAAACGAAGGTCCATCTTTGAGAAATAACTTGCACCTTACAATTGGTCAATCAAATCATCTATTCTTGGAAGGGGGTACTTATTTTTTACTGTGACTTTATTCAGTTGGCGGTAATCAATGCACATACACAAAGAGCCATCTTTATTTCTCACAAACAATATAGGAGCACCCCAAGGAGAAACATGGGCCTTATGAAACCCTTATCTAGTAGATCTTTGAGTTTCTCTTTCAACTCCTTCAGTTATGCAGGGGCCATACGGTAAGGAGGAATAAAAATGGGTTGAGTATCGAGAAGAAGATCAATCCCAAACTCTATCTCTCTATTAGGAGGTATCCCTGGGAGATTATCCAGAAAGACATTAGAAAACTTATTGACGACATTAACAGACTGGAGAGTTGGAGTCTCAAACTTAGTTTCTTTGACTCTAACCAAATGGTAAATACACCCCTTGGAAATAAGCTTTCTAGCTTTAATGTAAGAGATAAAATGACTCTTGGGTGACACAGAATTCGCAGACCACTCAAACACGGATGCACTCAGAAACTGAAACTTGACCACTCAAGTTCAACAATCAATAGAGGCATAAGAAGAATACAGTCAGTCCATACCCAGAATCACATCAAAATCTACCATGTCTAACTCAATCAGATCAGCCAACAAGACTCTATGAAGAACGGTAATAGGACACTTTTTATACACTTTCTGGGCAACAATCGAATCACCCACTGGGGTAGAAACTAGGATAGGCTCAGGAATAATCTTAGGACTCATTTCAAAATTT
>NC_061112.1:35599695-35607168 GCF_002878395.1 Capsicum annuum | reverse complement strand
TACCCAGAATCACATCAAAATCTACCATGTCTAACTCAATCAGATCAGCCAACAAGACTCTATGAAGAACGGTAATAGGACACTTTTTATACACTTTCTGGGCAACAATCGAATCACCCACTGGGGTAGAAACTAGGATAGGCTCAGGAATAATCTTAGGACTCATTTCAAAATTCACAACAATCAAAGGTGTAACATATGAGAAACTAGATCCAGGATCCAATAAAGCATACATATCAAACTGAAATATATGAAGCATACCAGTAACAACATTGGGAGAGTCCTCTTGTTTCTGGCGGGATGGTAAATAATAGAATCTATTTTGGCACTACCCGCCAGCATGCTAGAAGAGGCGCCCTGAGCTGGGGCTGGGCAAGTCGCTGGAACTGGAGCACTAACAGTCTGAGTTTGTGTCTGAGGGTGATAGTCACGATGCCCTTGTCTATCCTGTGGACAATCTCTAACTCTATGACCCATGTAACCACACCAGAAACAACCCCTCTTCTCACCCCAACACTCACCCGTATGAGCCTTACCACACTTAGGACACAGGGGATGATTTGGCTTACTGCCAGCACTGTACTGGGACCTGGATGCATATGACCTGCTACCTTGCTCCTGCCTACCTCTAGGCACGAGAACACTAGCAGATGATGGTGCTGGCATAGATGAACGATCCTGATACTGAGGGCGGCTCCCTCTTTGTGATCTAGTCTGACCCTATCCATACTACTCGGACCTAGCTCTCTTATTTCCTCTTATTCTATCTCTCTTCTTAATCTTGTCTGCCTCAATCTATTGGGCATGAGTCATCAGCCTAGAAAGATTTATCTCACTATTCAACATAGCCGACCTACACTCCTTAACCACATAACTAGACACTCCAGTCATAAACTTACTCATACTAGCCCGATTATCAGCCACTAAGTTAGGAGCATACTTGGCCAACTGATTGAACTTTAGACAGTACTCCCTAACAGTCATAGAGCCCTGTCGCAGGTTCATAAACTCTTTCACCTTTGCCTCTCTCATCTCCAAAGGGAAAAAATTATCTAGGAATGTATCTTGGAACTCTTGCCAAGTTGTAGGGACAACTCCCTCACCTCTACCTTTCCTCCAAGTAACAACTCAGTTATAAGCAAGGTCTTTCAACCTATATGCAGCCAACTCCACACTATGTTCCTCAAATACATGCATCACCTGAGTAATCTTCCGCACCTCCTCTAAAAATAATTGTGGATCCTCATCAGACTTGGACCCATAGAATTCTGGCAGATTTATCCGCATGAATTCATGGATCCTGGCAGTAATTGAATCACCTCCTTTCTGTTGTGGAGTCGGGGCCGGGTTGGCCTGAATATTTATAGTAACAGCTTGGGCCAGCGCCTGAAATTTAGCATGAGATACGTTTTCATTCAATAGGTCAGCAGGTTGAGGTTGCTGACCATCATTATATCTTCTCGCTCGACGTGGAGGCATATTTCTGAAAGAGAAGAGCATGAATCAATAGCAGAGAGAGATACTTTAAGCACGATAGACTTCTGAAATAAAGAATCACACTTTTTTCTAAAATGTCTTATAGCCTCTTGCTCATAGATATGGCATGCTACACACCAATGATCTAGACTCTACTTAACGCGGCTTGTCAGACTCCCTAGGATACCTTAAAACCTTAGGCTATGATACCAAGTGTGTAACACCCTGAAAAATGGGTCCCAAAGCATCACACGGTGCTTGAGTCTATGAGTAGCCCCAAGCTAACCCTTTGAGCCATTTTCATTTAGTTTAACACAAATCAACAGAGTTTCCATAAATAACCCTCAAATATCAACAGAGAAATTATCATCCAAGAATAAAAGAATTTCAGAAAGATAACAAAATATGAGTTATTAGTCAACTCCCAACATCTATACTAGTCTGACAAGCCTCTAAGAAAATCAATAAAATCAGGGAGCCATTGAGATATGCCCCAACTGACTCATACTCAATTATCAAATGTAAACGATTTCGTGAAACCAACATCAGACATCACGTCCTTGGAACATGAGGACCCATTACAATAGAGGATGTAGAACAGCATGCCGAAGAATTACTATTGAACCTGGAACTGAGCACCTGAACCTCCATTCCAAGAAAATACAGCGCACATCCGAAGATGTGGGTCAGTACCATGGAAAGGAACCTAATATATGGGGGTGTATGCAGTTGTATAAATATCATCATCATAAATATTTATAAGAAATATGCAGGATGTATGAAAGACTCACATAGCCCAAAGAAAATCATCATAATCATGAGAGGATGAAATAAGTACAATAACACATGTGAGCCATCAAATAATTTGTCAATCACTTTCAGTTCATCAAGAATATCAATTCTCATAATGTAAATATTAGTTAAATCGTTCGAAAGAGTAACTTCACAATTCCACTTTCAAATCACTTCACTATTCACCATAGACACAAGGAAACACACACACACTGGGAGATCTTATAACCAACATAAACTATGTGAGCTACATGGAGTCTAACATACAATCCACATTAGGGAAAGTCATCCTATCCTTGTCATTGGAGTAGAACTATCGATATCAAATCCACACAAACTAGTGATCACTATATAAATCAGCCTCAGGCTCACTCCTATGGGGGCACATAGTTCTAGGGAAGTAAGGTCGCTTTATACCTTCCACTCGGTGCTAAAGATTTCTCCCGGACTTAGCTCAAATCATTTGAAAGACAATCCACAACAAAACAATTTCAGTAATATATAAATATACATCGGGAGCCATCATACTTCCTATCTATCAAAATCAACCACGTTGTGGATTTCTTTCACACTCAAGTTCAAAACAACTCCATTAAGACTAAAAGGTCAAAATATTCCAAATATCTCAAATATTCAACATCAACGTGCTTATAACACAACTTTCTCAAATAAACACAATTTCCAATGGGGATTCAGGACCCAAATATCAAAATCATGATAAATATCGTTCAAGATTCATGTTTTATATCTCCACACATGTAAATTCATCTTTCAAAATCATAAACATTAAGATTTCATAATAATCATCATAAGATATGGGTTCATGCTTCAAATTTGTAAAAATCAAATAAAAATCATGCCTTTGTAAAGAAAATTACTTTTGGGCACAAGAACGAAAGAGAGTTCTTGTTGAAAAATCCCACATACCTTGAATGTTGAACTTTAGATTGATACTCATTTTTGAGATGTTAATCGTGCCTTTGAATGATGGTTCTTGGAGTACTTGAACTAGGAACTTGGAATCTTGAATAAATTTGCAGAATTAATGGTGAACTTTGGAGGTTCTTGAAGTTGGATGTAGGAGCTTAGGGTTTTCTTTTTGAGGGAATTTGATGAAATATAAAATATAATTCTTCTAATAGGCTTTAATATAGGGTTTGGATGGATTTTGGGTGAGGGTGAATGACCAAAACGCCCCTAAAAATTAAATAATTCTCGAATCTATCCTTTGGTAGACTATTTTGATAGTTTGAAGTAGATCAACCATAACGTTTTACTCCGATATTCAAATTTGATAAACCAATTTCATTAGAAAGAAGACTCTTATATCTTTCCATTAATATATAGTATCTCACCAAGATCATTGTGTACGAGGAGTTATGATCTTTTGAAGTTGACCAAAAAATTCGCTTTTGATAGGCTGAAGTAGATCGACCATAACTTTTTGCTCCGATAGACAAATTGGATGAAACCAATTTCATTGGAAAGAGGACTCACAGAGATTTTTGTTGATATATAGTAGATCACCCAGATCATTATGTACAAGGAGTTATGATCATTTAAAGTTGGAGAAAAAATATGCTAGGCCTCAGTACTTTTTTCTGCACATATTACTATTCACTACTATTCACGATTCAATCAGAATGTTCATAAATCATCATTCGGGTGTCCACTTTAGATGATCCACATATCGCTGGAATCTTATTTGATATTCTACGCAATGGTGGGTTATAATCTAAGACATTCCACACGAAAAATTTATAATTCATTCTAGAAGATAGAACCCAACATGTTTACGCACAAAATTTGAACAAAATATTTCTCGGGGTATTACAATCATATCCAAGTCATATTTTCAAATTATCAAAAACACTTTACGGCCTCAAACAAGCTCCAAAAGCTTGGTATGTGAGATTGAGTACTTTTTTACTACATAACAATTTTCAAATGGGTAAAATTGATACAACTCTATTCATACAAAATCTTGATTCAAATCTTATCATTGTGCAAATTTACATTGATGATATTATTTTTGGTAGTTCTAACATCTCTATGGGAGAGAATTTTGCTATTTTGATGAAAAGAGACTACGAAATGAGTCTTATGGGTGAGCTTACATTCTTTTTAGGATTACAAATCAAATAAACTCCCAAAGGCAACATCCATCAATCCAAGTGCATGAAAGAACTCATTAAAAAGAACGATATGAAAAAAAAGGCCTATCAAACACCTATGAGCCCATCCACAAGTATTGATTTAGACTTGTTTGGAAAAGACATTGATTAAAAGATGTACAAAGGGATGATTTAATCTTTACTCTGTCTGAATACAAGTCAACCAGACATTATATTTAGTATGTGTAAATATGTCAGGTTCTAATCGACTCCCAAAGAATCTTATCTCACTGCCATCAAATGAGTCATCTGATATCTAATAGAAACTAAAGACTTAGGACTAAGGTATCCATGCTCTACACATTTTGATTTAATCAGTTGTTCAGATACTGATTTTGCAGGAGATTAAAATATTAGAAAGAGCACTAGTGGAACATGTCAAATTCTTGGTGATGCCCTTATCTCATGGTATAGCAAGAAGAAAACTTTCATTGCTCTCTCAATCACTAAAGCTGAATACATAGTTGTTGAAAGTCGTGACACACAAATCTTATAGCTTATGCATTAGTTTCTTGACTTTGACTTATCTTTTGAATTTGTTCCTATTATGTGTGATAACACCAGTGATATTAGCTTATCTAAGTATATTGTGCATCACTCTAGATCTAAACATATTGACATCAAACATCATTTTATTCGAGATCATGTTTAAAATGGTGATTTTACTCTAAAAAAATTTTATTCTAAAAAATCAACTAGCAGATATTTTCACAAAACCCCTGCTAGAAGAAAGATTTAGTTACCTTAGAAAAAGACTTGGCATTCTTAGAATTAATGATCTTTAAGTCCTATTTTGGATAATAATTTGTAGTGATTTTTACAAAATAAAAAATTATTATATTTGTATTTGTTTGGTACACCTCTTCTAAAAGAGGAGTCATCATTACTCCATCTATGTGTATCTCTATGTGTGGATTTCTTTGTCCGCATGTTGCCTGCGAGTTGTTTCTTTTTTATTATGTCAAAGGAGGAGAAAGCAAAAACATCTGAGATCCTACAGGGGGAGCAGAACAAGTCAACTCTACCAGTTAGGGGGAGCAAGTCAATTGATGTTACATGGAAGTCAGAACAATACTTGTACAAGTCAGGGGGAGCTGGCTCATAGAAAGGGATATCAACTGATGTTTACTTTTGTTTGTTATAATCAAAAAGGGGAGATTGTCAACCTCCTAAGTCTACGTGTTAATAATGACTAACTAACAAGTGTACCTTTGCTAGATATTGTTAGCCTCTAAGTCTATGTTCTAATAATGACAAACTAACAAGTGTATATTTGCAGGATATTGAGGACTGCTAATGTTGGTAGGACATCATTTCACAATCCACGACATCTTAGTAAATCAGCATAATAAGACAAATAAAAGGAGATTCTCAGCCCTAAAAATCATGAAAAATTAGATCAATCACCATGATTGAGTTAAAGAAGAAAAAAGATATTAAAAGATTGAAGGGTATCTCACCCAAAGATATGGAGGATAAAAAAAATAACTTAACATGGAAGCAAGCAAGGGAAACAACTCTGAAAATGGAAGAACATTCAATCGTGAAAACAAGGATCATGTAATTAAAATAGTATAGCAAGCAAATCAATCAAATATCTTAGAAATAGAAGAAGGATTACAATTCTAGGATCACGACAGGCTAAATCAATCAGGACAAAAAGAAAAAGGAAGGAAGGCCACAACTGTAACATGGACATATCTAATATGGACATGTACAATTATGAAAACTGCACCACATATGGACATATCTGATATGGACATACATTATAGTGTCATCACTCAATTAAGGAATCAATTCAAACCCTTGATTGGGAAGAAATCTCCTGAGTTTCCTTATGAAAATGGTTGTAGAAGACTATAAGAGAAGAAGACTGAAGATGGACACGGGTTACACAACTTTAATAAGAAAAATTAAAGTGTCTCAATCTTAGTCTCACAAGGCTTTGTAACTTTTAGTTTACAATTGTTATTTAAAGAATGATATCGATTCAACTTTGTAACATCAACTGAAGTTGTGTCACAAGATCTGAAGAACAAAATAAGTCTTTAAAACTTATTTTCTTTCATTTTACTCAAGCCCAAAATTAAACAATCTAAGGAATCTTTGAAACCCAAGGGGACTGGAAATAGGCACCACATTGGTCTTCCAAACCAGGATAAATCTTTGTGTCTTTACTTTGTGTTTATAATTTATTTGCTTAATTATGGTAAATCTAGTTTTTTTGTGAAGTGCACTGATCTGCAGGTGAGTCAACTGAAAGGAGTCAGTAGTCGACTCATAGAAAAATTTCAATTTGCCCCCCTCTTGAATTTTATCAGTCTCCCCTACTAGGATCATTCGTCCCCCGAATGACAAACATGGTAGGTCAAAAACAAGCTCGATTAATTTGCATTATAAAATATCAATCCAACCTTTAACCAAGTTAGAAAACAATGATGTGATAGAGAATAGATACCATCTGTATGAATATCTAGAGCAGAAAACAATTGCAGATATTTAGACTTCATGTCCACTTCCGCTTCCCATATAGCCCTCCATCTTATAGCTCTTCCATAGAACCTTAATTGAGGCCACATACATGGCTTGTAACCGATAAATCTGCCACTCCAATATCTCAAACAGAACCTCATTATAAGACAACGAGTATGAGATACCCAATACTTCCAAAGGAACCTCCAAAGAAGGATCACCAAGACACTTTCTCAATAGAGACATGAAATACCTGATGAATGGAGCTCAAACTAGAAGAAAACTCTAATTTGCACTCCACGTAAACCCTCCACAAAATTGTATAAGGACAAACATACTAGGGGCTGAGATTCTCCTTTTTAAAAAATTACATCACTCCCTTTTATGGGAGATAC
This sequence comes from Capsicum annuum, assembly GCF_002878395.1. Taxonomy (NCBI): domain Eukaryota; kingdom Viridiplantae; phylum Streptophyta; class Magnoliopsida; order Solanales; family Solanaceae; genus Capsicum; species Capsicum annuum. The sequence goes on along the minus strand of NC_061112.1, from coordinate 35,599,859 downwards.
CTTTAGAAATACCCTATCCCTAACCTTTAACTCTAAGTCTCTATGTCTTACATCCTCATAAGAGTTTTGGTGATTTTGGGAATTCTTAAGCCTCTTCCAAAACACCTTCACCTTTTCCATAGCCTGATAAACCAAATTCTATCCAAACATATCCGCCTTTTTTT